>NC_047662.1:44535245-44829758 GCF_011762505.2 Arvicanthis niloticus
CAAAAAATCAAAAAAAAAAAAAAAAAAAAAAAAAAAAAAAGAGTTGCCATTGTCATGGTGTCTCTGCACAGCAATAAAACCCAAACTAAGACAAAGGGCTATACTAATTTTGTCTCTAAAAATCAAGGAAAAAATTTTCCAGCTCTTTCCAGTAGGCCCATGAGTATAAAATAAAGAAACTAGCATTTCTCTGATCATTCTGGATAAAAATAGAATATGACAGTTACATTGCTCTTCTCATAAATCTTCTATTTTCTGTATATCCCTGGTTATTCAAATTTGCTTTCTATTGCTGTGATAAAGACTTTGACCAAAAGAACTGAGGGAGGAAGTGGTTTATTATTTCATTTATTATTATTTGATTTTACAGCTTATAGTCCAATATGAAGAGAAATAAGGGCAGAAATACAAGGCAGGGACTTAGAGGCAGGACTGAAGCGGGGGGCCAAAGAGGAAAACTATACCCTGACTTGCTCTCCATAGCTCGCTCTGTTTGCTTTGTTATACAACTCAGGGCCGCCTATCCAGGTGTGGTACCTCTCATGGTGGGCTGAGTCAATAATTAATCAAGACAATGCCCCTCAGGCTTGGATGCAGGCCAGCCTGAGGGAGGCATTTTCTCAGTTGAGTTTCCCTCTTCCATGATGACTCCAGCTTGTGTCATGTTGTTGAGACCTAACTAGAAACCCATTCCTTTATCTTCCCTAGAGTCTGAGGGTCCTGGAACGGATTCTCTGAATTTCCTTTAGTATCTGTTATGTGAAATATGGCTGTGAGAGCGACATTATTATCGTGACATTTCTGTAATTGCAGAGACATCTAAGGCCACAGCCTCTTAAACTCTGTCTGTAATCCCTTTGCATCTTGTTTGAGGGCATCGTGCCAGTGAGTGGAGACCAGAGCAAGGGTGGTAGGGTCAGACTCGTTGATCCATCTTTTACAAATTTCAGCTGGCATCCCTGTATCCTGTGTTAGCTGGACATCGACTAATGTAACAGATGTTCAGAGACAAATATAAATGACGCATGATCTTTTCAAATACGCTGACCAGTTCAGAGAGTGCTCTGTGTTAGATAACATAGTGGAGAGGGAGCCTGAGAAACAGCCTATGTAACCATTAAAGGGTTTCAAGGTAAGAGGAAATGGCACTTGAAAGGAGACCCACGGCAGGCAAAGTGGGGCTTGAGTGACCATAGGTACCCCGGACAGATGGCACGGCATATGGAAAGCAGGCCTCATGATGGTCCTGGATCCAAGGTGAGGACAGAAAAAAGAACGGGAGCATGGAGCCCTTAGCTTTGCTCATGGGGTTCCTTTAGAATTTTCCAGTTCTCCATGGTGCTTATTAGAATTAACCTCAGCTTGGTGATGTCCACAGAAACCATTTTGGAGTATCTTGTGCTGAGATGAACAGTCCTGGCAATGAGGAGAAATTAGAAGTAGTAAAACTAGAAGAAAAAGTAAAAAAGAAATTGGAAATTAGAATTCAGCAGGGCTAAGCCAGAGGAAAAGTCTAACACGACTGAGGATTTGGGCTTAGAGAAAGGCAGAGCTGTTTCCAGAAAGAAAGAAAGAAAGAAAGAAAGAAAGAAAGAAAGAAAGAAAGGGAGAGAGAGAGAGAGAGAGAGAGAGAGAGAGAGAGAGAGAGAAAGAAAACAAGCTTAGTGGAAGAAATGACAAATGGTATGGAAGAGATGGATTGACGTGCTGAGGGGAAGATGCTGGGACAGCACTTGCGGTAGGAGGAGTGGGTGTGTGGCCCCACAGGGCTCTGCTCACTGACTGGCTTAGGCCACCTGCCCTCGGCCAATCCTCCTGCCTCATGCAGAAACACAGGAGCAGTGCTCAGAATCAGAGAAGAATAAACCAGGCACACAGACCAAGCGCTGGACTTTACTAGTTCAAACTGAAACCACTTCGAACACTGGTTCAGAGTTTATTTTGAGTGTATCATGTTGGGGAATAGAACCCAGGGCTTCGCACATGCTGGCATATGACAAACGTTCTAGCACTGTGATACACCACGGCCTTTGGGAGTTGTGAGACAGGGTCTCATTGTATAGCTCAAGCTGGCCTTGAATTTATAATGCAGATGAGGTTGTCTTCAAACTCACAGCCACCCTGCCTCTGTCTCACAAGTGCTGGGTGATAGGCACGTGTAGCTACTGTACCCAGTTTTTTTTCGGACAGTATGTCTCTGCTGAGTGGATGTTAGCAATACCTGATCAATTCTGGGATAGAGGAGGTAGCTCTTCCTGTTTGTCAATAGCACATTGAGAGTGATCAAACCTGAATCTGAACACAGCTGAGAGGCCAGTCACAGGAAACCTCAGGCCTCGGATATAGTAGGCAATGTGTGTATTCAGTTGTCCATATTACCTTCATGATTACAGAGCCCAGAGAGAAAGAGAATCTGAGCATTGTCTGGGGGAGCCATTTTCAGAATTAATGACAAACTGCAAGGATTATGGGGTGTGTGTGGCGGTTTGAGAAGAATTTCCTTCTTTGCTCCTAAGGCAGATGACTTGTTTGGTTTCCCCCATGGCACATATTGTAGAGTTTTTGGCCTGTGTGTGCTCACTTGTGACTTTTCTATTACACCAAGAGGAAGCTACTTCTATCATTTCTACCCCAGTACTTGGTGCACAGTATAGCACACATGAACACTCTGTGCTAAACAAATCAAGGAGCTGACAAGGCTGGTTGGGGAAATGGTCCTGGGATGAGATTACACTGAAGGTGAAGGAGACCCTGCCTCTGCCTTTAGTCTGTTCTTTATCCTCTTAATGCTACTAACTTCAGTGATGGGTCCCCCAACTCCTGGAGGAACCCCTACTCCTGGAGGAAGCCTTGGCCCTGGAGAGCTCCCTGGCCCTAGAGTAACCCCTGGCCCTGGAGAACCCCTTGGTTTGGAGGACTCCCTGACTCTGGAGGACCCCTAGCTCTAGAGGACTCCCTGGCCCTGGAGGACTCTTGGCCCTAGGGGAGCCCCTGGCCCTGGAAAACTCGCTGATCCTGGAAAACCCTCTGGCCCTGGAGGACTCTCTAGCCCTGGAGGACTCTCTGGTCCTGGAGGAACCTCTGGCCCCAGAATCAGCTCTTTGCTCATAGTGAGCTCTGTCTGCTGTTGTTTCTTCTAATGTGGATGAAGGTTTGGTGTTTATATTTTAGCCACTCTCGGCACAGTGTTTTACTGAAGAAGCCCGGTCTGAGCTTCTTTTCATGTACACAAACATGAGGGGAAGATAAACATCTTTATATGAGCCTTTAAACAAAGTTTGAAGAGATATTCTCTGATTATTCCTCATTTACTGGAGATGTTGGAAGCAGCACATGGTGAGCTCTTTGCAGTCACTGGGAGAGCCTGTGACCCAGTCACTCCATGAGCAATGGGTCATCTTCAGGGCACAGAGGATGAGACAGAGCTCAGGGAAAGGGAAGGGCTGGGAGGAGCATGAGGGTTATATGCAAGAAGAGGGAGCAGGATTGAAAACATGGTCATTTCCAAGGGTGAGTTGTCACAGAATAAATTCCAGTCAAGAGCTGTTCCACCACCACAGATAGAACTCAGGGTTGTCAGCAAGTCCACTTGCCATTTTAGCACTTAAGGACCCCACACTCTGGGGAAGAATATCCAGGAAGGTCATTGGCTGAAGACTAAGACTATTGAGATGCCTCATTAGCATGGAGGGGTGTTCCAGGTGCTGTACTATATGACTAACTGCAAGAGGTCACCTTAGTCACCTCAGTTAAGGGTCATGATTACGTGCTTAGAGGCAGGAGGGAACAGTTCTACTCATGCTGTCTCAGGTCTCTGAGATTCCTGGGGTTTGGGCATGCTTCCACCTCACCAGCCTCATGCCAAGGTCCATGTGCCTTGTGTGTGTGTGTGTGTGTGTGTGTGTGTGTGTGTGTGTTTGTCAGAGGTCAACGTTTTTTCATAGCACCCCACCTTGGGTTTTTTTTTGTTGTTGTTGTTATTTTTGCTTTGTTTTGTTTTGTTTGCTTGAAACAGAATGTCTCCCTGAACCTGGGGTTACTCATTTCAATGAGACTGGGTTGGCCAGATACATGGGACCCCATATCTCTTTCTCCCCAGCACTGGGGTTCTAAGTTTGTGCAGCCAGAACTTTACATGCATGCTGGGGTCTAAACTAGGTCTCCATGCTTGCACAGCAAGCAGTTTACCCACTGACTCATCTTCCCAGTCTCTGGGTGTGAGATTTGAACCATTAAGAAAGAGTCACTTCTGTAAGTGGAGGACGTTCATAGGATCAGGAGATCAAAACCTCCTGAGGGATCCACCTAAAAACACTCCTATACTTAAACTTCTAAATAGTCTAACATTGCTCTGCTGGGGCATCATCAAAAATGTACAATTTTACATTGCTTGTTATTCAGTCTAGAGCAGACCCTTTGGGTATAGTGTAGTTTATCTCCAGAACCCAAAGTAAACTATCACGTATCATGTTTCCTTCCCTTATGGCAGGGGATGTTAGAGACAATGTCTTTTCTTTACTTTACAGGGGGAAATGCCAGAATATCTTTTGCCGTTTGGCTTTTGTAAATACTTTAGAAATGACAAGCCTCTGAATATTCGGACGTATAAAGATCAGAAGAGATAAGAAACCCAGTAAGGTATGCAGAGGGCAGTGGTTAATAGTGCCGGCCATCCTGACATGCTCCAGACTCATTTAAGAAACAAACCTCTAGGCATGCCTATGAGGGATGAGGTAAGGAGCTCCCCAGATGTGAACAGCAATGATGGTGGTACCCTTAAACTGTGGGCCAAACAAACCCTTTCTTTTTGCTTTTGTCTGCTCCTTTATCTCTCCTCTATGGCTCACTTCCATTTCCAGGAGCCAGAAAGTTCTCAGCAGTACCCAAAGGCAGCTGAGAAAATTGCATATTGTATCAAAGTGGCTGCAATGTATTCATATGTTGTGAGTTTCTTAGGCATGGGTGTGGTCAGACGTTCAAGAGAATATAGATCAGAAGAACAACAGTAAGGCACAAAAGTCTTTGTTCCAGAATCAAAGCACACCATCTTGCTCTAAATGCCATTCCTGGACTTCTAGATACTGAATGTCTTCTGGTCCTATCTCTAGTCCATTTCTGCTTTGCTTAGCGACTTTCCAAAAATCCACCCCTTAGACTGATAGCACTCACCTTCTATACTCCCTTTTGGGTAACTCTGTACTGAGGCTGTCACACTAGTGTGACCAGTGCCTAGATGATCTCATGAGATTGTCACTGTTGCTGGTGAAGAGTGAGACTGTCCTCTTGGAGTGGCTAATTAGACCCCATGGCCACTTCTGAACCCCACCTCAGTGTTCTCCTGGGAGCGACTTAACCTATGACCCCACTGGTTACTTCATTAGGTGAATAGGAACTCTGGTTTCTCAAAAACAAAACCAAAAACAAAACAAAACCAAAAATATCTTTAGGCAACATGAGAAATGAGAAAATAACATTCCCTGGATATATAGACTCTATGAATCAGTCGATGTCATAATAGATAACAGGATGCCTACAGGCTTTAAGATCTTGCAGACAGAAGGGCCATAGGCAGTCCGAGGCTCCTCCAGAGGGAAGGAGCTGAGAGTAAGGGCCCTAAACATTACTATCTTTCTTCACTTTTATTCTTTCTAATCCCTGAGTGACCAGGCTTAACGAGATGTTGGTGTGCAGGAGAGCCCATGGATGTGGTTCGTAGATGTCAACTCTAAGACAAAGCAAAACAGGAACGCTAGAGAACAGATCTGAAAAGGCCCTGGAAGCTGTCTTGCACAATAGCAGGATGGTCAGGAGAAAATGTCGACTGACAATTAGAGGTATTTCAAATGAAAATCTGGTTTGTGGTAGTCATACCCACCATTTAATGGCCCCAGAAGAAGACTGTAAAACATTTCCTGAGGACTTCTATGTTCGTTGGAAGCCAGACATTATGTTAAATAGAAACTCCTTTAGGCTACAGTTCTTTCAACTATTGGTCCTAGGTACCAGTTTTTCTCATCCACATTTGCTAGATAAAGAGGCTCCTCCAGGCAACGTAGCTGAACAGTGGCTAATTATGTGACTCTGTCTCGAGAACCCGTAGTAGCTCTGTTCTAACAGGAAACCTCAGCAAAGTGTAACCCACGCAAATCTGGCTTTTCCAAAAATCCAGAGGGTGAGCTTACTTGAAATGGGGAAGGCTGAGCTGACTTACATATATGTGGGAAGAGAACTAGTGAAAGGAGAAACCCTGCTCTCATCTGACTCCATGAAGAAAAACACAGGAAAACGCTGACACAGCTCACTCGCAGAAAGCCAGAGCAGAGCAACTTCTGCCTGTTGGGGTCCGATTCATGTGGTCAAGTGCATTCTGTAGTGGGTTATGTGGTTGCTTCCTTGGGTCATAAGAGACTGAGCCACCAACAACTCTATTCTCTTCTCTACTGACGATTTTAATTTTGCTTCGTGTTATTAAATCCTCTCTTCCATCACAGGTTACAACCACACAGGCAGTAGCTACAGTGAGAACTATGGGACAGCTAAAGGCAATGAAAGAGTTTGGGTTTTGAGTATTGTTTATGCAAGGAAACATGCTGGGTGCTATTTACGTTAAGCAAACACTAAACCATTGCTTGATCCAACCATCTCGACCAGTATAAATTCTGTTAGCTTTGTTTTACATGAAAGGTAACTCTGAGGTTTAACTGATTTGCTTAAGGTAACACACTGGTTGACATAGTATATGGGGTTGAGTTTTGGCCCAGTTTCACTAGATACTTGAGACCACCAGTCTGAGCCTAAAGTCTTAGAGAAGCAGTTGTAAGGGGGATGTGCCAGACAGGGAGGAATCAATGTACTCCCAGTGGCTGACCTTTTATAACTTGCTATCATAGTTATGGCTATCAACTTGACACAAATCTGGCAAACAGGAATCTCAACTGAAAAACTGTCCTACTTTCTAATTGGAAGAGGAGGGCCCACCCTACTGTGAAATTGTCACAGTCAAGACACTGGCTTCTACCAGAACAACTGCCTCAGTGAAACAGCCTAGAAGCACAAGTGAATTCTTACCCCTACCTCTGGCCAATAGGAGACTGTGAACAATTTCTTCCGTATGACCTCTCTGAAGAGCAAGTGGTCTATTTTAGCTTACAGCCTATGTCCATCACCAAGGGAAGATAGGCAGGAACTTGAGGCAGGAGCTTTGAGAAAAACCATGGAGAAATTCTTCTTACTGGCTTGCTTCCTCTTGTGTGCTCATCTCTCTTTCTTACACACCCAGGCCCACCTGTGTAGGGATGGCACTGCCCACAGTGGGGTAGACCCTCCTGTGTCAATTAGGAACTAAGAAAATACTTCACAGAGAAGAAGTCCACAGGCCAACCTGAGAGATACCTAGAAATAAATACTGATACTATTTATGGTTGTGCATATAAATATTAGTGGAAACTATTATACAAATGTTAACCACAAAAGGATTGAAAACTGCTTACACATATTGTACCAGTTATCTTTTATATTCTCTTGAGTAGTTTTTATTGTGATAAAATGCATAAGCCATAAAGTTGGCCATTTTAACTATTTAAAAACAAAAAATTAAGTTTATATATATTTTATGTTAATAATATATTAATAATATATTTATATGTTATAGAATAATTTTATTATATATTGTATAATATTATATCACACACACACACACACACACACACACACACACACACACACACATGTCTCAGCATGTGTCTATGCAGCATAGATGTGCCTTGTGCTTGAGGTGGTCAGAGGAGTCTTCCGATTCCTTGGTATTGGAGTTACAAATGGCTGAGAGCTGCCATGTGGGTGCTGAGCATCAAGCCTGGATCCTCTAGAAGAGCAGTCAGTGCACTTAACTGTAGAACCATCTCTCCAGTTCCAACCCCACCCCATTTTTTTTGAAATGGAATTTTGCAGTGAAGTTTAGGTTGACCTGAAATCAGAGACCCCTCTGCCTTAGCCCCCTGAGCACTGCCATCGGAAGTGTGTGTCACTCTACCTGGCTCATTCTAACTATTTTAAGGAACAAAGTTCTAAGGTATTTATCCTAAGGTATTGCCTTCACCTCACTGAGCCCCATTGTTGCAGCACGTCTCTTGGGGAGGCAATGTCCACTTTAACTGCATAAATCTGGCACCAGCAACCACAGCATGAGGATGTCAGGGAAGCAGCACTGACAGGTGGGAGCCTGCTGAGATGCACTGTGAGGTCCAAGGCTTCTCTGGGAAAACATTACCCATTCTGGACGGCACATAACTAAACTAAGTATTGGTAGTATTCAGTTAGCTCTGCTGTGTTAACACCACTAACACATATGGATTATGGGGACAATGGTTGTCTACATGACCTTCCTGAGACTTGAAGGGTTTTCTTGTTTGAAACCACCGACTTCACTCCATGTATGCAGGTGAGCAGTGAGTGATGTTTTTACCCCCAAATGCCAAATTCTCCACTTTTGGCTCATGCCAACACCAGCATTTTCTAGCTACACATCCATGGTTTTATTTGTGTAGACCACTGACAATTTCGCCTCCAGCCACCTTCCTTCAGGCCTTAAGTCAGTCTGTTTATTTTTCTTTGGCCACCCTGAGAACTTTATCTCTTGTAAAACTCATGGCCTCGGTGATTGGCACACTGCAGTCGACAAGTGGAGCGTTTGATCCACCTCCCTCCTCACTTGACTGAGGCACCAGCTTCACATGGTTCTAAGATCTCAACACCTCCTCGTTGTTTTCTGCCTCAGGTCTTTGGATACTTTAGGGTCGTGTAGGGAGCAGGGAGTCCGTGGGTTGTCAGTTCAGTCAGAGAGTCTGTGGGTACTTATAGAAGTTCAGGGGGTCTGCAGGTGCTCTCAGAAGTTCAGGGCTCTGTGGGTGCTCAGTGTAGTTCAGTATATGCTGACTCAGACATATAAAGAGAGGATGTGACAGAGAACCCCTCAGCATTGGGGAATGGAGTCTGTGGATATAAGCGCTCTCTTCCATCCATTAAATAGGCACTGGGGTGCACTGTGCAGGTCCTCGGAGATACCTGTGGGACTGAGTCCTGTTGGTCACAGTATCAGTAAACTTTATAGTTATACAATTATCATTATCACCTTATAATTCCTTATTTTTCTCCCTCCCTTTCTCCATTCTCTCTTTTCTGAAATAGCTGCCCCTTATCATCCACCTGTGCTTTCTAGGAGAGCCCAGGGTAAGAAAAACTACATATGCCTATCTCCCTATAACTATTATAAGCTTCTCTGTCCATCATAAACTGTGCAAACATTTTTAATGATGGTAGCATAAGACAGATTCTGGAGCCACACTGCCTGTGAAATGACAGCTGGTTAAGTAATATCAGATAAGTTATTCTACTCTTGGTTGTCAGTTTTCTTACATGTTAAAATAGTGATAATAGTAACAAGCTTATATGTTAGCAAAATAATTAATGTTATACAGATGAAAGTACTGTGTACTTTTCCAGGCAACAGCACTGATAGCACTTCATTTTGTTTGCTGCGATTTTTCACTATGACAATAAAAATAGACTAATTATAATTTCTGCAATTTTTCTAATGTTAAATAATACATTGCTTAAACTACCTAGCACAAACTGGGTTGGCCATGTGTTTACTATGTGGCTGATCTTTGTAAACTGTGTCTGCATTTCAGATTTCCTTAGACCAGTTTCTGAGCCCATATATCCTTTGACTCTGGCTATTATAGCACTTCCCACTTCCCACTGTGAGGCTTAGATTACCCTTTCCTAAGATAAAAGTTCTCAGGTTAAGGGCCAGAGCCCCTTGTTCTTCACAGTATCTATAGTAATTAACATATTAATTAAGTCTCTTCTATGTATCAGTCTCTGTACTTAAATATGAAATGACATCATTACAACATATTTCTAGTGTGTTTACCAGAACAGGAGGTATGTCTGTTACATAGTTCAAATGAGCTTGTAAATGCTATTAGATGCCTGTACAAATTGATCGGCACATGTGAGACATTTGGTTAGAACTCACACAAGTCTGGGTCGGGGTTTGTAAGAGCTGGTACTCATAACATATTGCTGTAATATAAACTCACTCATCCATCCCCATTAAAATAAGTAAACATGCTTCATATTCCAACTGTGTCAATAACCAAAGGGCAGAAATGGATCCCTCAAGAAAACAAACACTTCATAATTAAAGTCAGTATTGGATGAGGCTCCAAAGGCAAGGCACTCACTTGGTCCCTCTTAGGTCATGCCTTGACCATCCGTCCCTCTCCACCTTGAGAAAAGCAGCTGCCTTGTCAGGACTCACCTGGTTAGACTTTTTCATGAAGCGTGTCCTTGGTGGATGGGGAGGAAGCCCAGTCAAGCAAAACTGTGCAAATTAATTTGGTTTTAAGTTACCAAATGTGTATCTTAACCACTTGTTCGCAAAGAAGGGAAAATGAAACATCAAATGTCATATGAACAGAAAAAAATAATTGGCCACCTTTGAAACCGTAAAATTAGTCCTTTCTGAGAAATTAAATCTAGAGTTACAAAAGGAGACCAAGTGTAAATAGAATTGACGAAAACAGACACAAGAGAAATAGCTATCAATCTGAATGTGCGGGGCTGTTTAATATGTATCATGGGCATCTATGTACATGTTATAGGGATAAGTATTCGAGACTTGACAATGAAGATGTCCTGTCTTCTACCAGGATTACATGTAATATAATGCATGCAATAGCATTCAGTAGGAACATACAGAGTAGTAGGGGTGATGGAAACACTTCAGTGTGTGTATATGCATGTGAGTGCATGTGTGTACATGCATGTGTGTGTGTTTCCAGGTATAATAATAGATGTGAATATATTTATCATGAACACGTCTATCAGAAGCTGAGACACTCGTCAACCTTCTAATCTCCTTAGGATTCTTAACTAGAAGTGTCTGGGGGAGGTTATATTTTTCCTGATTCTGAAGCCTGAGGGTTTCCAAGTAGTATAATGAGTTGGGCCATTTTATCCATCACCTGGCTTTAATACTTGACACCTTTTCCCAAGTTGCATCATCCCCACACACTGAAGTCTACCCCATATTTCATGCTCCCATTACACCTGACAGCAGCTGCATCCTAGGGGACTTTGCCCAAATAGGCTGATGATGAACCAGTCTCAAAGCATAGCGTCAATCACATTAACTCAAGTATAGTTAAGCAACACAGAAGGATTGAGGTATGTTTAAAATGAAGTTTTGTGGTGTGAGCACCATGAAGGATACTTATATAAGCCTAAATGGCGTAACATATTATTGTAAGCTAAAGGGTATGGTATATAAATAGAGCATAGCCTGTTGCCCTGGGGCCATGATGAACAAAACATTAAATTGCATTTAGCATTCAGGAACATGATGTGATGAAGAGACTAAGTAATCCCGAAATCTTGCTGTTGGGGTTAGACGCAAGATATTCTTCAGAAAATGTATTTTTAAGGGGTAGGTAGGAGTATATTATAAAACAAGAAAATACTACAGAAGAAATATATATATATATATATATATATATATATATATATATATATAATCATACTTATTGTTCTTACCAGGTATTGCATAGTGTATGTAATATAATATACTAGAATTTTATATGACTGGTAGGTAGTTCAGAAAACTGGCTAACAACAGCACCACCACAGACACACTGGTAATGTGTGTGTACCCACACTAATAGCTATGGGGTCACTAAAAGAAGGGTGCTTTTAACAGCATTGAGGTTATGAGGCCACTGTTTTACCTGTGACCCACTGATGAAACACAGCCAAGTGGCACATGACTGTTTAGATATCCTTAAATCTTTTACAAACTTTTAATCACTAAGGATTTATGGCTGTTCAATTTATCTTTTACTTTCTTTTCTCTTGAGTTGAATTCTCACTGTGGTTTTCCTCCAAATCTCTATTCTTGTAGCCAAATGTCTCTATCTTAAAATGCTGTTTTATTTTCTTCTTATCAGATTATCACCTTCTTTCCCATTATGGTTGCTTCTTGAAAAAACAGAGAGATTTTTTTTTGTTACTTGCTTTAGATTGGATTGGTCCAGTAGGCCAAGGAACAGAGTGAGGCAGGTCAGAAAGAACAATGTTGTGGAGTGAAAATGAAATGTTCCCCAATGGCTCATGTGTTTGGACACCTGGCCCACAGTTGGTGCTGTTGTTTGAGACAGTTATGGAAGCTTTAGGAGGTGCAACCTTGCTGGAGGAAGTGTATCTCTGGTGGTGGGCTTTGATGTTTTATTGCTTGCCCCTCCACTTCCTGCGCTCTCTCTCTCTCTCTCTCTCTCTCTCTCTCTCTCTCTCTCTCTCTCTCTCTCTCTCTTCCTCTCTCTTTCTCTCTCTCCTTCTAGAGTACAATTGAAATGTTATCACCCAGCTTTCTACTTCCAGGCTGGATTCACACTTCTGCTGCCATGCCTTCCCCACCATTATGGACATTATGGACCAGATCCCCTCTGGAACTGTCAGTCAAAGCCAACCCTTTCTTCCCTTGCTTTGTGTCAGAGTACTTATCACAATAACAGAAGGACAACTAATTTAAACAGCTTCCAAAGCTGGTCTCT
Source organism: Arvicanthis niloticus (assembly GCF_011762505.2). Lineage (NCBI taxonomy): Eukaryota > Metazoa > Chordata > Mammalia > Rodentia > Muridae > Arvicanthis > Arvicanthis niloticus. The sequence continues at coordinate 44,547,857 of NC_047662.1, forward strand.
TCTGCCTGGACTATATAACTGTGGGCAAGTTAGCAATGCCTGAACCTGTTTATCTTCAAACTGAAAATGAGGCAAGACTGGGTAACTTACAAAGAAAAAAGTTTTATTCTGGTTCATGGTTCTGACCCAAAACCCAGGGTCCCCAGTTGGTGATGAGCTTAATTCTGGCCCTGGGTGTCTTGGGGCCTCACTTGGGAAGGGACAGAGAGTCCAAGGTGCCAGAGCACTTGTAGGAGTAACACTGGAGAATAAATGCCAGATCCATGGTCCCAACGTGCCCTCTAGAGAACTAATAAGAATTCTCACAGCACCACAGCACTAATCATGGGACAGGGTGCTCTGATTTAAGAGCCCATGAAGATCATACCCCTTACCTGCTGCACTGATCGATCTAGTCTGAGCATGTCATGGTGTGGGCAAATCATCTCCAAGCCAAAGCAAGATCTAAAAGTTTGGCCTAATATGCCCCTGGCAACATTGGGTTGGGATGTAGTGATGACCATCCCACTATGCTGGGTTAGCTACAACTGTTTATGTGAGCTGAAGGTCCTTCCATCCTCAGCGTGATTCTGGGGACTATTCTGCCCAAAGTAAAACCTAAAACATGTGGTTTCGTGACCATGTAGGTGAAGATGACAATATCAATAATCATTGATATTGTTCTCCCAGTGCTCATGAAATACATAGTTTCTAGAGGGTTGTTAAATGTCAGTTTAGGCTGGAGAGCACAGGCTTAGAGGTAGGTGAATCTCAGCATTACTTTAGTGGAGTGGCTTGGGCCAACTGGTCTGCTTAGTGCAGCCTTTACAGCAGCAGGGGCCCTGGTTTCTAGTTTCCACAACTCTATATGCTCCTCCTCACCCTGTTTCCTCTTATCTTATCAAAACAGGGTTTCAGGAGCTCTAGAATGCATGTAGGTAGGGACCCCTCTACCCATTGATTCTTTCCATATGTGAGTTATTTCATTTTGCAAGGGGCCCCAGGGTTTGGGAAAACTACTTGTCCAGTGTAATCACCTGTGAGCTAGTGTAAACTCAAGCTTTGCTGTAATTTCTTAGTCACTGACATGCCAGAAGGAAAACAAGTTTAAAGAAACCAAGAAAACAGCCCATTGAGGGATTCTAATCTGAAGTTCATTTGAACGTGTTTGGGTGTTAAGACATCAGAACAGCAGTCCGACTTCCATCAGTATCCGTGAAGCGTCCTTCACAATGATGTGTTAGAGCTGATATGGTGTGAATGAACCCACACTACCCAAGAGGTCAATTTCAAAATCTATGATGCAAGGAATAGTGGTATTTGAATCTCTCTCATGAGAAATTAAGGTACAGAGCCTGTGCTAGCCTTATTATATAAACTCCAAGTTGCTAAAATATCTTTGACAGTTGATATGCTGTGGAGCAGATGACTTCTCCTCTGTAGTCAGAACAGCCCCCACATTTGTGCTGGGGAGTTTCCTAAACATCTCCAGTCCTCACCTTGAGGTCAGAAGGTATAAGGCAGAGCAGAATCTCACTCATTCATCAAGCCATCGATCTGGTATTTGCTAGGTGTGTGACACAGTGGAAAAGACCCCTTGTTGTCATGGAGCTTAAAGATTGGCAGATTAGAGAGATAACATACATCTGAGAAATTAAAAGGACTGGGTATAGTACAGTAATTTCTCTGTATAGCTGTGGTATTATTCTCAAGTTCCCTAGGAATACCCAAATCCAAATCTGTCCGAGTCTAACATAACATGTGTACCTTAGCATGTAACTTACGCACATGCTCCTATATACAGACAGCTCTCTGTCTCCATGGGTTACACAATCATGGAATCAGGCCATGTATGATTGAAGCTTTCTATTGCCATTGTTCTCTAAGCAATACGCACACTGCACTATCACCATGAATAACCTAGAGAGAATTCAAGTATATAGAAGAATGTTTGAGGTTTATATGCAAATATGCCACTTGTTGTAAGGGGCTTGAGCACCTGCAGATTTTGTTATTCTAGGGATCCTGGAATTTATCACCCCATGATTATTTTTTTAATTTATTTTTTATTGGATATTTTATTTACATTTCAGATACCATCCCCTTTCCTCATTTCCCCTCCTTAGAAAACCCCTATCCCATGCCCCCTTTTCCTTTTATACAATTTTTTTAAAACGTTAATCAAAGGCTTTATAAGTTTGGTAATGCTCAATCGGAAGTGTAACCCAATACCCAACCTAGACATATCAACTATCTTTGACTGATGGAGACACGTGAACATCTGCCTCCATGCCCCCCCTCTTTCTCTCTCTTTCTCTTATTTTCTCTCTCTCATCACCTAGCTTCTCCTCTCCTTCTTCTCCTCCTCTCCTTACTCCTTCTCTTCCTCTCAGTACTCCTCCCACCTTAGCTCCTCCTACATATAACCCTTCCTGTTAAAATAAAACTTTTCTCTCAAAATACAATTAGAGCATAATTATACCAATTTGTACCAGTGAGGTACAAGATAGTCCTAATTCCCAGTCCATCATTTTGTTGACTAACCAGAACCTCTGTCATCTCTTCTAACTAAAACACTTAGTTCTGAACCTGGCTTTTTTCTTGGCTTTAGAATGAATGTCAGCTGAAAACCATCCTAAGAGACTGCTACACTCTAAATTACCTCTGGATTACATACACTATCAAGCCCAATGGCACATATTACTTCGCTTGTGCAGATGCAGAGGGATACTTGACATATAGCAATCTCAAGTTTAGCATTTGGGACTTTTTATAATTAAAATGAACATTTTCAGGTTTCAGTTTTCAGGCTCCAGGGTTACACACCCATGGATACAGAGGCTGAGTGTACAGAAGGGAAGTCTATCACAGCCACGTTTAATCTGAGCTGGCAGACACTCAGTAAAGAATTCACAAGTAGGCAGAGCTCTTGAGTGTAAGCAATTATTCAAGATGCAAGACAAGTCATGGGAGTATCAACTTGAGCTGCCAGAACCTAGTCCCTGAGGAGTGAATTTGAACCAAGACTCTACTTACCAGCTAAAGAAATGTTGCATGTGTAGCTGGTCATCTTGCTGTGAGGCTTTGGCCTTGTCATTCTTAAGGCAAATGACTGGTTGGCCTAAATTTGTTTGTTGAGCTGAGGAGAACAAGATTCTAAGGATTTAAGAAATAGAAGTTAATATAATTTCTGAGACTAGACTGTAAGAGAAATCTATAAATCTTAGGCATTTATTTTTATTGATTACTAAAATGATTTTAAAATATTGTCTCCTTCCTGAAAATGCAGAAGTGTCCCACAGCCCTACAGCAGCTCGTGTGCATGAAGCCCAGTGTCTCTGGTCTGAAGCCCTACTGTTCACACCCTGAGCCTGTCTGCCAGCTGCATCCGTGGTAGAATATTGTGGGTAAGAATCCATGCCTACTGCAGGATCTCTCATTCCCATCAATTGGGTCACCTTTCCAGCAGTATCATGTTCTATCTCCTTATTCTCCATCCTCTGACTATTTCTTACTTCTTGAAGTCATTTAAGATAAGAACAGAGTAGATCTAAGTAAATGTTGCACATTGGCTAGCTCCAGAAGCACTAGTGGAGAGGGAATGATGGCTTTGGTAAAGTAAATCCAAACCCTTTCCTAAGGAAATGGTCAGTATTTTTGATAAAATTTACTTCATATCATCTTTGGAAATATGAGACAACTAGCACTAGCCAGGCATTAGGCTGACAGGCCTAGTTCTAAGAGAAAATGCCAGGTCAAAGTTGTAGTTAAGATAGTCTAGGGATACATAGATATCACATATTTACTTACTGTGACCATTTGTTGTAGTAATTAAAAATGCCCGCTGGTCAAGCCGACTATCTAAGCTTTGGCGGCTCTGTCTAGCTCAGCCGCCATGTTCTGTGGCCAGAGGCCACGTGCACGCTGCAGCTAGAAACAGCCAGCCAGAAACAGCAGCTCTGCCACCTACGAGACGCCAGTGTGGGAGATGGCTCTGCCAATCTTCCATGCTGTCTCCATAAGGCTGGGCATTGCCCAGACCATCCCACCATCCATGCGGGTCCAGTAAGAAAATGACACTCTAATGCTTAAAGATTAATCAAAGGCTTTATATGTTTGGTAATGCTCAATAACAATATGCCCAAACAAAGAGAATTGTTTTCCAATTAGCTAACCTAAATAAAAGTTGTTACCCAGGACTGCTCTCCATACCTTCGTGGCTCTCCATTGCTCCGACATCTCTGCTCTCCCTAGTTTCTGCTCTTCCTTTTTCTCTTCCTCTCCTTACTCCTCCTACAACCATTTAAGACCAATCACCACAACCAGCCGTTGTCTTATGCTTCCTTCCTGATCAGACTAGGACAGATGAGAGGGTGGTGAGGTCCTGCAGGATAGTACTGTGAGTCTCAGGCAGGTAACAACTTCACGAGGTACACAGCAAGAAGACCAATGTGGAAAATAAAGAGGCCTTTGAAATCTGGTCCTCGGTCAAGGTCAGCTTTGTTTCTCACTGAAATGTAGTAATTAAATGAATATTGAGTGACTCACTTAACTTCTTAAAATCTCAGTTTCAAGACTTGACAAAAGAAATGGCAGATTCTTCTTCCACACCTGTTGAAGGGCAAAACACCTGGTCTCTGTTTTGATCTTGTTGGCATGTCTGCTCTCACTCTGGGTCTCTAATCAGAAGCAGAAGGGGAGTTCTTGTGGAAGCCATGATGTCAGATGTTAAATGTTAACCTTTGTTGCCTCCAGAGTGCTGAAGTATGAATGCAATGATTGCATCTATCCAACCTGGGGTATGGATGCTGTGATTGCATCTGTCCACCACAGGGTATGGATGCTGTGATTGCATCTGTCCACCACAGGGTATGGATGCTGTGATTGCATCTGTCCACCACAGGGTATGGATGCTATGATTGCATCTGTCCACCACAGGGTATGGATGCTGTGATTGCATCAGTTCATCATAGGGCAAAAGAGTTGTGCTTTCACCTCATTCTATCTTGTGATGTTGGCTGCTGTCTCTGTTCATGTCCTATTGCTATCACAGACTTCCTGAGGTGAAGAAAGAAAGAGGTTTATTTAGCTCACATTAAGAAGTAGAAATTCCAACATCAGGCAGCCTCTCTCTTTCAATGGAGTAGAGCACCCTCGGCTGAGCTACAAAGAAGCAGAGAAACAGGAAAGAACTGACTACAGTGATTGGATCACATTATGTCACAGGAACCCAGAGGGCTGGGAAAGGCACATTTGGTTTGAGTGTGCCCCCTGGAAGGTCACAAGTTGGGAGCTTGATCCACAGTGTGGCCATGTGACATGTGATAAAGAATAAAAGAGGTAGGATCCCCTGGGAGGTAAGTGGGCCATTGAGACATTACCCTTAACAGAGATTAATCCTGGAATCTTATGAAAATTTCTCTGAAATAGAGTTTTTATAGAGAGCAATGTGGGCAAATGGTGAGTGTTGCCCAGCCTGGTTCTCTCTGAAACACAGCTTCTTTTAGCTGGTGAGAGCATTTGCTGTCTATTGTCCACTAGCCGAGGATTCAGAAGTACCCAGAAAGTCCAACTCACCCTCCTGGCAGCAGCTATAGTTTGGATTTGGTTTGAGTGTGTCCACTGAAAGGTGATGTGTTGTGAGTTTGGTCCATGTATGGCACACATAGTATGTGACACAGTCCAGGCACAGGTTCTCTAGTTCCTGCTTAATCACACTGGAGAAACTCAGAATACACCTATGGGTGATGTGAACAAGACCCTCCACTGCTGCGTCTGACTCAAAAGCAGTAAGAAGTTCTAATTTTCTTCCTGTCTTGTCACCTGTTGTAAATTTTTCTTCCTTTTAACTTTAACAAATTCCAATAATAAAGATGCACCTGGGTTAAAAATTCAAGGCTATAGTAAAATTCAGGGATTGAGGTGACTTGCAACATTGCAGGGCCACAGCCAAATTATTTGGAAGCTATATTAGCCCCTGGAATGGTGATTTATTACCCACTTCTGGTTTTGACCTAACTTCTTGGTGTCTCTTAGGTAAATCCTCTTGGAATATATGACTGACCTCTCACTGCCTTCAACTCCAATGCTAAGTACATCATTTGATAGTTCCTGATACCTAGCGCAGAGCTTCTCCCATTTTTACTGTAGTCTACCTACCTGACACTTCCACTAATGCGTTTCAGAACATCTTGATTTATGATAGTCTTTGTTATAAAAACTTCACAAAACTGTTACAACACTGGTGTATGGTATCTGGGGTAATCTAAATCTATGTTTTTGGATCATGGTCACTTATATCTGCTCCAAAATAAACTCTCTAATTCCCTTTGAGGTGAGAGCTGTGTTTCTTTGTGTTGACATTCACTTTGGCTAAACACTTCTGCTCTGTGGGTGTGAATGATGACTGGCCAACTGGGAAGAGTCTTGGGCCCTGCCTGATTACTATGCCCTTGCTGGGTAATGGTTGCTGTGTTTAAACACATGCAGTAATGATGATAGCAGTGGTAATCAAAGATGCCACACTCTAATGTGTAGGCTTCAATATATTCCATTATCACATTGTCAGGATCATGATGATCATGATTAACAGTAGAAATAACTTCTAGAATGGCAATTTCCCCTCTGCCTGCTGTGTGGGTACCAGGAACCCAAAGAGATCAACAGTCATTTTAAGATGAGCAGATCTCTTAGTGTGCTTCCTAGGGGCAGTATCTCACACAGGAGCCAGCACCCCTATTCCTCAAAACTTCATGTTGTAGAGTATCTTAGACTCCCAAATAGGTCCTTGGGATGACAGAGTGGCAGGCATACCCACTTCTCCCTCTTGGATCTAAGCTGAGATATTGAACTACTGAGAACACAGCACCATATAGTGGATGTTGGTTCTAGATGAATATGGCATCCATAAGGGCAGTGTCCCCTTGCCTGTATACAAGTCTTAAAATTGGAGATTAGTCGCTTCTTTTCATTTATTTATTTATTTTACTGTACGTCTCTTTCACAGATCCTATCTCCTCCCAGCTTCCCCACATGGTCCCTGTCCCCATTCTCCCTTTCCTTTTCCTTTTAGAAGGAGGAGGCATAGGCTTGGATTTTTTTCAAAACTTATTGTAATTAGGGTTTCTAAGCACTTCAACCTCCCTTCTAGCCCACCAACCAGAGGTATTGGACAAAAGAAGTAAGGGGTGAAAGGGGGTTATAAACCTGTTTAGAAGTAGTTCTTTGGGACATTCCAATCTATGTTGTCAGGATATCAGCAGTCCAGTTCAATATCAAATACCAAACACAAATCAGTAGTAGCAGCTCAATCCAGCAGGACACTCAAAGCTCCAAGTCAGTGGAAGCAGCGAAGACCAGCAAAGACCAGAGAAATGTATGGCTAGTGAAAAGCAGTGAAGTATTACAAGGCATAGCAATGTGAGAGTGTCCTCTCACTGCTTGTGGAGTTATATTTATATTCTTTCTAAACATCACGTGCCCTCTCAAGAGTCTGCTCCAGCAAAAACATCATATGCCCTCTCATGTGTCAGCTTTAGCAAAACATCTTCTCAAAAGACAGCTTCCAGAAAAATATCACGTGACACAACTGAGTTTCCAAAGAAACCATAAATTTCCACATCAAGGAGGCCACGCCTGGGTACCAACCTACCCTGGCACATCAAGTCACTGATGGATCGAGCACATCCTCTCCCACTGAAGTCAGACAAGGCAGGCCAGTTAGGAGAACAGGATGCACAGGCAGGCAACAGAGTCAGGAACTTTCCCCTGCTTTAGCTGTTGGGGAACCCACATGAAGACCAAGCTGCATTTCTGCTACATATGGGAGCGGGGCTAGTCCCAGCCAATGTACTCTTTTTGGTTGGTGGTTCAGTCTCTAGGACCCTCAAGAGTTCAGGTTAGTTGACTCTGTTGGTCTTCCTGTGGATGTCCTATTCCCTCTGGGTCCCTCAATCCTTCCCCCAGCTCTTCCACAAAAGTCCCTGAGCTCCAATGTTTGGCTTTGGGTTTCAGCATCTGTTTCAGTATGCTGCTGGGTAGATCCTTTCAGAGGACAGATATTCTAGGCTCCTGTCTGCAAGCATAACAGAGTATCATTGATAGTGTCAGGGATAGGCTCTTGTCCATGGGATGGGTCTCAAGTTGGACCAGTCATTTGTTGACCATTCCCTCACTTCTAAGGAAGTAGTTTCTCTCTTCCATCAGATCAGCAGCTTCTGTGTGGTATGCTATATGGGAAGATTGATGGGCTCTGTGGACGTGTGGATTTACCCTTCACTCACATATCAAGTGCCTCAGGTCAGGTTTCTGTGCAGCATTGAGGCAGAATTTTAAGGAGAAAGCTTTAAGTCAGGGGTGGGAGTACGAAGGGTGGAGTAGGGGTAGGGGTGGAGCTCTGCAGAGGAATCAATAAATGTTACAGTTTCGGATGTGGTCTATTTTCAAATTGTCCTGAGCTCTGGAACATAAATTGTATCTTTGAATCATCCCGTCGGGGACAGAGGACTTATCCTTTGTATCTGGGCATCAGTTTCAGGTTCCTATTCATTCCTGGGGACAGCATTCCTAGATGTGGTTTGCCACTGTGTTTTGGCAATTTTTGGGAGCAGTGTGCATGTGAATGACTGACAGCTCACACACTTAGCTGGGGGAAGGGCATGCTGGCACAGCAAAGGGTAGTATACAGCCTTAGCAGTGAACTCTGTAATGTTTTTAACATGAGGGTTGGGATTATTCTAAGAATGAGAGGCACCCTCTCCTAACTTACAGAACTAGGAAACTAAGCCAGCTGTTGGACAAGAATGTTTGAGATTTTTTTTTTTTTTTTTTTTTTTTGTCTCCGTCTAGTAAACATGCTTGCTACATCATTACTGTGATCGACATTAGTGATAGGTTTTGGGGATGTGGAAATAAATCAAATAATCTTGTTCTTAAAAGCACTATATTTTCAGCATTTTATAGACAGTTTTAGCCAAGATTTTTATGTAGCAACACAAGTTCCCTAGCCTACCTTGCCATGAGACTATTTATCAGAGAAGGACATTACGTCTCTTGTAGCCACCAGATGTTCTTATATCCTGGCTGATAACATCTGCCTTTGTCTGCTTTCTGGCCTCTCTGGTTATTCTGGATGGTTCTGACTCCTCTTCCAAAGCTTTTCCACCGACAATGTCAGCTTTAAAAGTGGTCATAATAACAACTTACATTTGGGGACACTTTAAGTACTTTAAATACTTAAAATGTTAAATATAGTTTTAACATAGGAAGTAACTTGTGAAGTCTGGCCAGTTCACATACCTGGTAGTACTTTAAAAAGCAGATTTGTGGGTCCTGTTCCAGAACTACTAAGTCAGAATCTTTATGGCTTTTATGGCCTAAGAATCTGTACTTTTAGGCACACCTGAAATCATGCACAGCAAACATGAGAGTTGATTGCTAAGAAAAAAATAGATCATGCATGCCTCTTTTCTCCATGACTGATCAGGAAGTGGCTTTGGGGTTTCTTAAGCCACACTTGTTAATAGACAGCAGGGTCAGGGCCGGCAGTATTAATCTGTAGGACAGGTTTTTCCTAGATTTACACCATTGACATTTTGGATCAGAGAATTCTTAGTAATCGAAAAGCCATCCTAGGCGTTGGATGTTTGGTAGTGTCCCTAGCCACTACTCAATAGTGGCACTAATACCTTTGTAATTTGTGGCAACAAAACCTATCTCTAGCCATTGCCAAATATCCCTCAGGGTATGAAACCATCATGGGTGCCTACACCATAGCCATCGGAGTACGGAACCATCATGGGTGCCTCCACCATAGCCAAAAGACACTTGTACTAGAGTATATTTATCCTTTTATTTTACTTATTTGTTTGACTTTGAACTCATAGAGATCTGTCTGCCCCTGCCTCTCAAGTGCTGGGATTAAAGGTGTGTGTCACTTTAATCTTAATTACTTTTTAAGTTTTCTCATCTGCTGAGAACTTCTGTCCAGAAGGGGGTTGTTCTCGGAACTTGGAGCCTGTCATGCACGTGCCAGCAAAGCAGGCTTCCGAGCCATGCAACACTGGAATTTACAAGAACACAATGTAACAGCCAATTTTTGAGGAAGGAAGATGGCCACCCACTTAAAGGGACATCAGCCCTATCATACTCATATCATATCATCCTATGAGGGTCTCCTGGGAAATCCAATTGAAATGTGACTGAGATCAAGAGACCTTACTCTTCACTTTTTATTTTTTTTTAAAAAATGTAAATTTTATCATAAACCCCTTGTAAGTAAATGAGAACATTACACACCAACTAAGCAGACTCAAAGTCTATACAACTCAGTGAACTTCCATACGGCTAGAGCAGACATTCAGAACGAAGCGGTGCAGCTTCAAGCTTCACTTTGGTTCATAAGCAGTAGTTGTATATTACCTTCGCTGTCAGGATCTAAATTCTGATATCATCATTTATTGGATGTCTAACATTAAGGATAAAATTAATCCCTAAATATGTATAAGAATCTTGAAAAACAGGTGGACTTAAGGGGGGGAAATGAACCTTCCATTAAGGAGGCTCTTTTAGGGATGGCAAAGGAGCATGTTTCCTAGGGAGGAAAAGTGTCTACTCTGCAAAACTTGTCAGGTAAGCTTTTTGGATCTCAACTACCCTTCTGTAAGATTTATTGCCCACGAGACCCTAGTAGGATTACTGAGTATGATAGGGCTTGTGTCTCGTTAATCGGGACACTCCAGTGTTACAAGGTTCAAACTCTTGCTCTGCAGGCACATGCATAGCAGGCTGCAAGTACTGAGAACACCCTCCTCTGAACAGTAGTTTTCAGCAGAGGATGATGGGACTCAGGATAGGTGCTCGGGTCTTCTGTTCCACAATCAGGGTTGCCCCAAGTTGTATGTACCATACCATGTCTTCTAAGATTAAGCTCCAGTCACCTAAACTACTTGAGACAAAACTGAATCTTAGACTCAAGACCTGCATCTGTGTGGTGGTTTGAACACCTTGAACACTTGTTCACTTGTTCCCCATGTGATGGCATTGTTTGAGGGGTTATAGAACTTTGAGGATGTGGGGCATTGTTGGAGGAAATAGGTCATTGGAGGTGGGTTTTATGGTTCATCTCATTTCCAGTGTGCACACTCTACTTCCTGTGTGTAATTGTGATGTGATCTCTTGGCTTCAGGCTCCTCCCACTTGCTGTCATTCCTCCCTGCCATGACGGACCCTTTATCTCTTTGAAACCATTAGACAAAATAAACACTTTCATCTCTAGGTTGCTTATGGTTGTGGTATTCTAACACACAGCAATAGAAAAGTAATTAATACGTGGAGAAAGCCAAAGTAGGGCATCAGGTCTCAGAGAGTTTGGAAAGTGTCTAAATCACTGTCTTCTAGCTTACAATGGAAGTAAAAAATCAGCTTCTAATGGCAGGAAGATCGCTCAGTTAAGGTGCTTGGAATTATGTTGTTCCTGTTAATGCTATGGCTAATGTATAAGTGATTCATATAAGGAAGGAATCGCTATAGCATGGAGGAGAGCCTAGGTGTTTTGCATGTCATGTATTTCAAGGGTGTTTGCCCTTGGGTTGGTTATCAGTTGCTGGAGAGGTCATATGCATGGGAAGACAGCGAAAACTTAGATTCAGTCTCTACTGTCTATGCAGCAGAGTTTGTCAAGCTCCACAGACCTCTGCAAGAATTGTCATCTTGTCATATAACTCAAAAACAAAACAAAACACAAAACAAAAAAACATGACGGGTACGCTCTCCAAATCAGGATCCATGGACTTTGTTAAGACTTCCCCAACTGTTTTAAATTTTATCAGCCTAAACACAGAAAAGCCTCTTCAGCAGATGGGTTGCGTCAGATTCTGTAAACACTGTAGTGGTTTGGCGGGGTTACTGTTTATGCTGAAAAATGCAATTTGTAAGGTACACACAGACAGCCCATGTCCCCCAGTGCGTACAGTGATAGATTGTGTGTGCTGTGGCCCCATCTTGTGCCTTCTGTCCAGTGCTTTCTAACTTATCAAACACAAAATCAAACAACTGTCATTTCAAGCACGTGACAGCTGCTTCTGCCCTGCTGCCATTTCATGGGATCGTGAGAGATGAAATAAAGCACATCCTTGGGCATTTCTTCTCGGCTTACTCAACGAAGAAAGGGCCAGGAGGACAGCCAAGCCACACAGTGTTGTAATAAAACCGGGCCTTTAATTAGGTGTGGGCAGAGCAGATATTGTCCTTTTCTAAAAGATAAGCATCCTGAAGTTTAGATGGTTTCACAGTCATTGCCTGAGGAAGTGCACAAGGATGCTGGCCAGCTCACCAGGCGATCCCTCAGCTTGTTCTGGGAATGAATGAGCAAGCTTGGGAAGACAGCATCTTGACTTACACAATCTCGTTGGTGCCTTGATTTCATAGAGTATCTTATTGCTAAAATCAAGGAGAAAACAAAGTTTGAGCAAATCAGTCTTAGGCCTGTTTCCAATAGGAGGAAAGGCAAACACAGGTCCACAGAAAGTTCTGGACCAAAGCGGGGAGCCCTGTACTGGAGATTTCAGAGCATCTGGAGAACATGTGACTGAAGGCCTTTCCTGTGCCAGACTCTAGGTTATACAGGCTACTTAGAGAACTTAGGCAGCAATGACTTTAAAGTGTAAGAATTAAATGTTATAAATATATCATTTTTGAGACCACATACTCACAGAATATAGGATACAACATCCAGTCCAAAGAAACAAGAATGGGATGAGAATTAGGGGAACAAAGAAGGAAAAATTAAGGATAGGGCATTACTAACCTGGTCACAGTTCCTAGAACTTTAAAACTGGTCTCTTAAACTCAGGATAATCCCCGGGAAAGGTACAAAGACCCACTGAATTTGGTGAAGCACAAAATACCCATAATCCTCTCCCCAGCTAGTCCAAGACCTTGGAGATGTGAACTCTTCCACATTTCCAGAACTGGATAACTCTCTCCTGTTGTTTAGGTCCTCTGCTATCATGATAAAGTCAGATCATGGTGCTACTCAGGACTCTCACCTTCAGGAAGAGAGATGAAGGCCTAGCAGAATGTCACCCATGTCTGTGAGTGAAAGGGTTTTAACCCCAAGCAAAGTTAAAAGAGAAGGCATAGCTGACTGCCCTGGGCTTTACCCACAGGTAGGAAGATCTGGCCAATGGAGTAGTTTTTAACTGAGCCCAATCTAGTAAGGGGCTGAGGATTTTTCAGTCTCGGGGGAAATGAAATGGAGAGAATGCAAAAGAAGCCAAATGCGTCTGAGCAGTTGCACAAACAAGCCTAGCCTCTGCTTGTATTTCCACACCACGCATTTCATTACAGCATTGCTGAGCATATAGCAAACGTTCCTGCTCACATGATCCGAGTTGCATAGTTGATATGTTGCACCAGTCATCATTTATGCAACATTTAAATTCTCTAGTGCTATCTATCTATCTATCTATCTATCTATCTATCTATCTATCTATCTATCTATCTATCTATGGCAGGTTTATTGAGAAACTGTTCACTGGCCCCAAGAACTGAAGCTAGGGAAGTTGCCATGGGAATAGGGGGGCAAGGAGGAAGAGTAAAAGAGAATGGGCCCATTTGCAGAGAGAGAAGGAGAGTGACAGAGAGAGAGACAGAGAGAGAGAGAGAGAGAGAGAGAGAGAGAGAGAGAGAGACAGAGAGAGAGAGACAGAGAGAGAGACAGAGAGAGACAGAGAGAGACAGAGAGAGAGACAGAGAGAGAGGGAGGGAGAGAGCAAACATTTAACTTCTTAATTGGTTTCTGAATTAGTCAATTTATCTATGAAGACTGTAAATTGTCAGAAGTCAGCTTGTACTTATAGTTTTAGTCAAAAGATGCACGTAAAAATACATAATATTTGCAACTTGGAAAACTACAAACTCTTATATAATACAGACATCAGTTATTAGTGTTTCTATCTTGATTACTTATTTTTATGTGTTCTTTAGCTACTTTTTTAAAACAAAATTTTAGTTTCTTAAATTTGTACTTATACTTGGCATAGTAAGAGCATATATTTGTGTTATACAATGTGCTATTTCCACACATAGACATATATGTTACAGAGTGATCAATTAAGCTCATGAACACACCTGTCACCTCTCATTACTTTCATTTGTTTGTGGTAGAGATATTTAAGATCCATTCTTATAGTAATTTTGAAATACACACTATAATTTACCCATGCTGTTAGTACTGTAGCCACTGTAGCAATAACGCTGTTCGGTAGACAACCAGGGATCATTCCTCTGTCTAAATGGAATGTTGTGCACCTGATCACATCTCCTATCACATCTCCTCTTTAACAACCTCCCACCTGCCTCAGCCTGTGCTAAACATCACTATTCTTTAAACTCTGTGAGACAAAAGCTTTAAGATTCTATATAAGTCAGAATATGGGCTGTTTTTTCTGTACCTGGCTTATTTCACTTAGCTTTATGTTGGGATCATAAAGGTCTTTGTACCCACAGATTACCAGGGGCAACAAGAAGGTTAAATATGAAGGGTTGTCTTTTCAAAGGAAAAAACTGTACAACCTGCTTTTTTGCCTAGAAAGCTGGGAATTGGCAGTAGTTAATAGCCTGGTCATCTGTGCTATCTGAAGGGCCAGGGCATATCATCAAGCTCATGCAACCAGACCTGAAGATACAATCGTCTAGATAATCCTTACATTATCTGTTTAGCCAGGGGGCAGCCCCACTCTCCCATAACCAGGACTAGAGGTGGCTAACAGCTCAAATGATCTCAACTCTATCTGTATGACCAAGACCACACCAGATCATTCCCTAGACCCTTAAGATAATACATACAGCCTATCTCTAAAACCCATCTTCTTGAAAGAAATGACATGCACTTTGAGTTGAGGTACAATTACGTCTCCTTGTGTGCCAGAGATTGTATTGCCCTAAGAAACAATATTTTTTCCAAAATTGTGCTGTGTTTAAATATGCTTGCAATAAACCACCTGATGTCAGTCAGACTCCAGGAGTTTGAACCAGAGCAGACTAAGCCAGGCTGAACTGGGTTTTCTTCTTGCCTCTCACAGTTTGCTTCCCTGCTGGCCACAGGGATCCCCTGCAACTTTATTTCTTCTGGATTTTCCCAAGGTTTGCAAATGGAAAACTTTTCTTTTTCAAAGCTGAGTTTTCAGGTGAAATCTTTAGGAAATTTTTTTTAAAGATTCTTTTAAAAAATGGGTTTCCTTCTATTTTCTAAATTATAATTGTATCATTATCCCCCCTTCCCTTTTCTCCCTCTGACCGATTCCATATGCCCCTCCTTGCTCACCTTTAACTTCATGGCTCGTTTTCATTAATTGGTGTGTGTAAATTATGTACCGCACTGGCTGTCAGTAACTTCTGAGGCTAAAGATCCTGGAGTATTTACCCACTAAGCAATAGTCATTATATTCTGCCCCCAGAACCTTGCTAATTTTGACAAATAAAACTACCTCATGAGTTCCACAGTACCCTGAGAGAGGTGTCAAGATAGTCCCTGCTGGGGTCTCTGTTTACATTCACTGCATCCCACCACTGTTGAACTCATGATGCTGAGGCTCACCATAGGACCAAAAGGCCACTATAAATGCTGGCACACAGTGGCAAGAGGTTTCTGGTGATCACTCTGTGGTCAAACTATGAAAGAAGTAACAACATGACTTGTGACTCAGTTAACGAACCATAGCTTCTAAAAGTCACGATGCCTTGGATGTGTAAGAGGTCAATCAAAAGGCTTTGGGGTCAGAGATGTAGACTTAGGTCTCATCAATGCACAGATTTGCTCCTTTATATTTCAACATCTCTGTCTGCTGAGTGGGCATGTTGCTAACAAGTGCCACATGGGATTGTAGATTGGCCCAACAAAGCTTGGTGGGTGAACATAGAAGTTTTCACCATTAAATTATTTGTTTCTCTGTGGGCTGTTAGGAATTTCTGTATTAGGAAGATAAAAATGATGTCCAATAGGTCACACCACATAGAATTCAAGTTTTCCCATTGGATTTTTTTCTCATAATCTAGATTTATAAACTCCAGCCTGCATGCATGTGAAGGGAGACTGTAGTGTGTGCTCATTGTTCTGAACATGTGGAAGGTTTGGGAGCAGTCTCCTTGCTTTGTATTTGTGAGGCTCTATATTTCTAAGTAGTGACTTTGTTATGACTACTCTGTACTTTGCTGCTTTGTTCTTTTTTAACGTCTTAGTACTCATGAAGAGAAGGCTTGAACAAACATATGCGTGTCTGTCCCACTAAGTTTAAGATCATCTCATCGCCGACCAGACCTGAGTTAAGCTCCTATGGTGAAGGCAGCTGGTTTTCATCATCCTTTGTGCCTCCAAGTCTTTGACTGGGATTTCTATTGTGGTATAAATATCTGAGGAAAAACGTTCATGATCTTCACTTCCCAGAACCATAAGAGCACCAGTTGCGATCACCATTGGTCCTGGGGGGACAATTTGTGTGTGAGCAACTGATTAGTCAGCTGCTCTGTCCGTGTTTACATGAACTTCATGTCAGACGATGCCTCGTATCCTATGAGGGGCCTTCCATTTCCATTTTGGGAGTTTCAAGAATTTGGTATCTCACATAATCTACCTTCTGCGCATGAAAACAGTGGGTAATACTTTCCATCCTTCTCACTGATGAGCCAAAAAATCAAGGTGCAAATAGGATTAGAGTTTTAAGACAAATTCCATCACACTTCATGTAAATATCCTCTCTCCTTCCCCAGGAGAGGACAACTTGACCCATAACAAAAGATACTATTCTCTTAGCACTCAAGCCTCTGCGACTTTCCAGATATAATGGGCTATTTGCTATGCCCAACATCATTTATCATACCTCTTTGCATAGAGCCCCACGCTCCAACCCTGCCGTGTTAGTGGTATTTGTGGAAGACTAATCCAAATGATGGCCCTAAGAGAGGATGTCTCACCAATCAATCTACAACAGAATTTTAAAAATTCACTTAGCAACCACTCAAAGGTGGGAAAGAAATACAATTAATAGACTAGGAGAGAAACATATGCTCAATTAAAACACATGCTCAATTAAAACCAGTGTAAGTAGAAAGATAAAATGAAACAAAGAAAGAAAGAAAGAAAACTAACAGAAAATAGTGAAATAAAATGTGAGAGATATTAATCCAGTTGCCCATCATTTTCAACATCAGTGGTTCAAATGTACCTGTTTATCTTGATTGAATATCGCTGGCAAAGTCGCCTTTGGCTGCACTGTCCACTCTAAATTTATCTCTTTCATTGAGTCTTGTGATTATGAATAAAACTCCCAAATCTATAACTTTGAACCTACCATTTCATGTAAGACTTATGCAAATAGTAGCCAAGCATAATCAGATAACACACACTCGTGCGCGTGCGCACACACACATATACACACACACAGAGACAGACAGACAGACAGATAGATAGAGACAGACAGAGAATGAATTTAATTTTTATTTATTAAAATGAAAGTATAGGCAGTCTAGTTTCCCATAGGAGAGAGTGGTCTCCTTTCAAAGTGTTGTTTAAGCTGCTGCTGAGTAGTGAGTGACCATGGGTTTCAACTGTCCAGGGCAAGCTCTGTTCTGTAGGATTTCTCAAGTTTCCCCATAACTGAGAGAGGCCTGGCAACAGTGCACTTAATAGAAACAGAGAATCTAGGGACCAACCTGGCCATAACTAGAGAGCCTTGGGATAACTAATCTTTCTCCATCTCTCTTTTTTGGTCTGAGTATTTATATTTAAATTGGGTTTGTAGACAACAATAGTTGTGTCTTGCTTTTGTTGTTGTTTTATCTGCTTTGACAGTCTGACTTTTAATTGGCAGCTTCAGAGCATTTATGTTTTAAAAATTAATTGACATTTATTCATTGGGTTATGTATGTGTGTGAGCATGCATGCATGTTTGTGGCGTGTAAACATATATGTGTGAGCGTATGTATATGTATGTATGTATGCCACTACATGCATGTGGAAGTCAGACTACAGCTTATAGGAGTAGGTTCTCTCCTACCTTGCCTTGGGTCCTAGGAATTGAACTCAAGGTGGCCAAGCTTGGTGGCAAGTACCTTTACTCATTGCACCTTCTTTCTCAGGACAGATCTGAGGCATAGCATCTGGGCTCGTAGGTTTGCTTGTTCATTACATCTCAATATCTGAAATTCTTTGCTCTCTTCTTGCTTGCACCATTTCTGAAGGAAAGCCTGTTCTTCCTCCTCTATGACACTTAGTCCTTGCTAGGTCTGTGGCCCTGGGCTGTGGGCTTCACACTGTTGGGCTTTCTCCTTCTGCTAAGATAAGACAAGAAGGCCACAGTATGTGGGAGCATAGCCACTCCTTTGCTTTTTAAGTTCTTTGCCCTCTGCCCTGGTGGTGTGCTGGGCGCTTCGGTTACCACCCGTTCGCTCTGTGTGGACTACATAAATTGAACAGAACTTTGTATCCTGTCTCACAATGGTTTCTCTATCTCTTCACTTCCTCCCAGAAGCCTTATGGTCTTTCCTCCCATCTTCACTCAGATAATCTGTCAATACCCCCTGAGGTAAAACTCCCCCAAGCATAGCCACATCTTCTCCTAGAACACTATGTATGGTGAGTCTCCACCAGTGTGTAGTCAAAATGAAACTTTTCAACCTGAATGTCCATCCCCATCCACCCCAGTGAGTCCTGCTAATGGGCTTCTGCCCTGCTAAACTGTTGCTCTCTGTAACTGTTTGTATGGCTTTCTGGTTGGGGAGGTGTCTGTCATGTGACCCTGGGGTCTCTGATAGATCTGAAGGCAAGGCTGGCTGTCAGTTTGCTCTGCTTATTTCTACTTGTGTGAATAGGAGGGGTAAATTCTATACTCCTTAAATATACTCCCAAATCAGAATCCCCCACCCAACCACCCTTTTAGACCATGTTTCCATTCATTAGAAAGTGCAACTTACCCAAAACCAGCCAAGGTTTGACATGGGCAGATTAATTTTTAAAATCTTATCTTCCACTGAGATGGGTTGATACAAGCCATTTTCTGTTCTTGGAGCCAGACTGACTTCAACCTACCTGAACTTCTGTTCTGGGATGATCTGCCTTCTCAAAATAGGCTACCTTCTTGGTTAGAAAAAAAGAACAAAACCATTTCCTTCATACCTCTAAGGCACTATAAATTCTAAAAATAGGAGCAAAAGTCAGTCCAGTAGCACTGGCTATAGTTATAATTTCTCAAAGGGAGGAGATGGCCTTGGACAAGAGAATAGCCTTGATCAAATGCACTTGGTGCGTGGGTATTGGCATTCTCCTCTTGATTTCATTCAGGCAACTTGTGTTTAAGCAAGAGAAATTCTTCGCCTGAGATCTTCTGAGGCAGAGCAACATGATCTGACAGCTTCTGGTGAAGGGGAGAAGGGGACGAGGGGGACAGCTTGGACCCCACATTTAGAAACATAGCATTTTCCTGGCATTAAGTGGTCTCACAATATTTGGTATCTACTGAGCCAACGAAAGGGGACTGAGTTTCCTTCTGGGAAGCCCAAAGCCATGTGGGGACCTTAGGGCTGAGTGCTAGTGTTCTGATCTTGCCTTTGTCGTAGCTAGGACAATTGAAAAACAAGAGTGGATCCTCAAAGTCTCAATGAGCCTGTTACTTGATTGTGGTAACTGAGCAATAGAGAGGCAGTCCTTGGGTAGATTTCCAGAGTAAGCTCAGTAGAGAAACTTTGATGGGTGAGCAGAAGCAGACATGGCCAAGTAGCTGTGTATAAGAACTGTCACTTGAGATTTCTGTTCATTTGTGTGGCCTGGACAGGGTGAGAAGTCAATGTACTCCTAACCTTATTGCTGGCACTTTACCTGTGACCACAACACTGTCCTTAAGACTGCTTTGTGCCTTCGGATTCTCTGTGCCCCCTGCAGCTATCAATGTTCCCCACACAAACTCTAGGTTCTATCTTTAAATATTTCAGTTTCCTGTACTCTGCTACAAATTTTATTTACTCATTAAAAATGAGGTTCCCCTGGAGCCCAGGCTAGCCTTAAATTCACTCTGTAGCTCAGGCTCGTGAACTCCTGATTCTCCTGTCTTTGCTCCCTGGGTACTAGGATTGCAAGTATCTGTCACCATGCTACCTGTGCAGTGTTGATCATTGAACCCAGAGCCTCATGCATGCAAGGCAAGCACTCTACTCACTGAGCTACACTGCCAGCCCTGAAATAATCCATGTTTGATGTCAAAACAACTAAAATGAATAGACAACTCAAGTTGAAGGCTCACTAACACAAAGTCACAGAAGAAAAAAGTCAAGGAGTTTCCTTCTCATGCAACTTTCCACCGCATCAACAGGAGCTGTCAGATGTAATAGACATGGGAGTCATGAAGAGTTGCATTATAGACATTCAAAATAACAAACATGACAGTCAATCTCATCATTAACTTGTCTTGGCCATAGAGTATCTAGAGATGGTCAAGATGGTTGTGTCTTAGATGGTGCTTTGCATAAGATTAACATTTGTTAAGTTGGCAGACAGTGTCACAGAATGCCATCTCCCATGTGATGGGCTTCATCCAATTATTTGAAGAGAGGAAAATGTGGACTCCCTTCTTGTGAGATTGGGGAACTCCTTAGTGCTTGAGCTGAAAATCTGTCTCATTCATTTAGACCTGGACTCATGTTAGGCTTTAAGTTTATTTATTGCCCTTAAACTAGATTTTACTATTGGTTCTTGGTGCTCAGAGCTTTGTAGCTTGTTGGATTTCTGCAGTTTTCCTGTATCCCAGTTGTCTATTGCACACCTTAGTTTTCTGTTTCTATATGTGAAGAAACACATATTCACATATTCTATATTCAATCCAACAAGTCTATCATCTATCATTTATACTTATCAAGCTATCAATTAATCTATCTATCATCTATCTATCTATCTATCTATCTATCATTTATCTATCTTGTATCATGTCTCACACCCTCTGTTTTTTCTGGAATACCTAAAAAATTCAATCCTTAAAGTGTCATTTGGTCATTTTCTTGCTTTATAGAAAGAACCTAGATTTGCTAATAAGACTTAACTATTTGTTAAGTCTCTCTTCCCAGCCTGGGCTTATTATATCCTTGACTATATCTGAGAAAAATCTTTTGCTTCAATATGCTTTCAGGGAAGGAAGCTTTCATTGATCTTGGAGCATCCCAGGGCCATGGAAGGTGTGAAGAAGTACTCACTAGAAGTTAAATTCTCAGCAGACTCCCAGGGATGAACAAAGAAAGCTTTACAAACAGAGGTAACAGCTTGACCTGAGGCTCAGGATTTACTATTTCTGGCTTCTGGCATACTCAGGGCATCCTGGCCATAGCTGAGTCTGGAAAGACATGCAGTGAAAATGAAGGGGACCCAAGGCTCTAAAATCAGAGATGAAAGCACTTCCCTACCAGGAGGCAAAGACTGTCTTTAAGCATGGAGTTTTTAACTTGGCTCCAAGATTGCCCCTCACATACCAGCCTCATTCCTACACCTCATTTCTTCTACATCCCTGATGATTGACATGGGGGTAATTTTTACCCAGGTTCCAGGATCAATGGAAGCTTGCTTCTCTGAACTCAAATTGAATCAAAAACTTTTCTTCAGATTCTTTTATACAGTCAAGAGTCAACACATGGTACGTAAAGGTCATGGAATCCTTTCTCCTTGACAAGGAATTTGACATGCTTATTACGGGAAAAACTCTGGAGAATATCAAGACTGGGTATGTAAAAATGTTTAGCTGGACTGGGCAAGGGAACTGTGTGTGGCTTAGTGGTAGAGTGCTTGCCTAGCAAGTATAAGGTCCTGGGTTTGATCTTCAGTCTGGCAAAGAAATAAAGTGTATATCATTACTCTAGATTAAATTTTTAAGGAGTCTCTTATCAAAGAGTAAAGCTTGAATATTTAGCCCTTATGAACTGACTGTAAAGATAAGTTAACCTCAACATTTGTTTTCTGAAATCTTCCCAGCTATGTTGAGGCCTCCCTTCCCCCAAGCCTCACCAGCTAATATTTACCTACAGTGTCTATAGCCCAGATGTCCCCTATTCGTCAAATAAGCACCTCTGTATGATTCATCTGTTTGCCTTAAAACCTTTATATGGGCGATAAGAGAAATGAGTCAGATTTCCATGGAGGTCCATAAACTTCTTATAAGTCTTACGACACCTCATGTCCCGAGAATCTATTTAGTCTTTCTCAAATGCTTTTACCAGCTGCTCGTCCTAACTCTGCCTGGCAGAAATAAATCACTGGACTGGAAGAGCACATGGCCACATCTCCGTGGAAACTTGAGCATACAAAAAGTGGGAAGGCAGAATTAAAAAAGCAAAAGTCAACATCTTCCTAAGAACTTTCTGACACCAGACATCAGGAGACTCAGAAGGTTTATCCCCCTAAATTCTGTTCGCTGTCAGATTCATACTACTGCTCTTTAGGCAGTTTGGAGGGATGTCCTTGAGCAAGCTAACGGCCTGAGACTGAAGGCCTTGAAATGTTTCAATTAGGCAGGGCACCTGCCTGGATTCAGCTAAACATGAAATCACTATGTAGTCCTCCCACTGAAGAGGTGACCAGAAAGTGGCTATGGCACAGGTTCCAAGGAAAGGTTCTCTCATCTTACATGGAGCTGTTGACTGGAAAGAGCCACCACTGCCTTATTATAAAATTCCTAAACCTTCAGAACTGAAACATTTAGAGCAGTGCAGTTGGGATGATCCGTAAATTGAAAAGGATTTGCTTTTAATTCATGCTCCATAGTGATGGGAACACCCTGTCTACGGAGGGTTCAGAGATGGCCACCCACCACTGAGTGCTTATTCAATGGTTGATGACTGACTTGCTGTACAGGGCTCGCCATTTGTGCTGAGCTCATAATGTACAAATTAAACACAGATGATCTGTTGACCAAGCTATATGATACAAGGTTTATTGTGGTTTATTTATTTACTTTTATTTATTTATTTATTGGTTAATTTGTTTGTTTTGAGATACAGTCCATCTGTGTACCAGACTGATCCGAAACTCAGAATCTTCTGCCTGGGCCTTTAACATGCTAGGATTACAAGTGGATGCCACCATACCTGACTTAAGCATACATGAATGTTGCTATGTCAGACTCATTTATCAGCATCTTTATTTGTAAAACTGAGAAATAGCTTTTGGCTTGTCTCCAGAATGCAGAGCTATTTGCCTTTTCTGCACAAGGAAACATCAGCCAGGTGCACCTTCCTCTGTACCAGTCCGTTCTGCTGGTACGAGGCAGCTGACTATGACAGAGGACAATGGGTTCTAGTGACCATTAGCAGGGACCTGGTATTTTGTCTGGCAAAGATTTCAGCCTAAAGAATTGAGCCCCTGATGTGTAATGGTTCCTCACATTCCTTGAACTTCA
Source organism: Arvicanthis niloticus (assembly GCF_011762505.2). Classification (NCBI taxonomy): domain Eukaryota; kingdom Metazoa; phylum Chordata; class Mammalia; order Rodentia; family Muridae; genus Arvicanthis; species Arvicanthis niloticus. The sequence continues at coordinate 44,571,262 of NC_047662.1, forward strand.
CTTGCTCCATATTTAGAATCTCTTGCCCTATAGGAAAAGGATGCTCCAGGGAGAGGTGCCTGACTCTATGCCAGTGTTAATCCTGAGATGCCCTTGAAGCATCCCGATGGAGGGAGGAGAACTGTAGTACGCAGATCTATGGAATTAAAAGCAGTTTTCCCAAGCGCAGTCATGGTTCAATGTTCTTTTAAGATGGAGGCAGGAGCAAAAGCTTCACTAGTCACTTCTTTTAAAAGGAGGTGGCTTTACCTTCCTTGTGATGGGAGAGATTAAATTGTCAGTTGCCATGACAGCTCTGTTCTGGAGAAGGACTTGGCAAGCATGCACCAGAAATAGGGCTTGGAAGTAGATGGTTCAACAGTTAAGGTCATTTGTTGCTCTTACAGAGAACCAGAGTTAGTTTACCAGCACCTATATAGTGACACACAGCAATGTATAACTCTATTTCTATGAGATCCAATGCCTTCTTCTGGGCTCAGTGGGCCCCAGGCATGCATGCTGTGCACATGCATATAGGCAAAATACCCATTCATATACAATAAGAAAAAAACAACTTCAAGAGGGAAGAAACTAATGGGCCTTCCAGGAGTTTGGGAGCAGCTCATGCAGGCAGTGTTCCTACTATGTCTGCTGCTGGCCCAATAGAGTATAAGGACATAAGAAAGTAAGTGTCGCCTTTTGGCTGGGCAGACTCCTAGCTAGTCTGCTCCTGTGAAGACACCATATCCTGAGACACACTAAAGGAACCACTGCACTCAGAGCAGCAGGTAAGAACCCCCTCCCACTACCCTACACCCAAGAGCTACAATTGAGAGCCTAGGGAGCTCAGGACCCATCAGCCATCCAAACCCACCCCTCCAGAATACCACTCCCCTTCTGCCCCTCGCTTCATCTTTTTGGCTGGGGCAGACACCTAGCTGGTCTGCTCCTGTGAAGACACCTTATTCTGAGCCATTCTAGAGGAGCCACTCCACTCAGAGCAGGGAACAACTAGCTGGTCTGTTCCTGTGAAGACACCGTATCCTGAGCCATCCTAGAAGAACCACTGCACTCAGAGCAGCAGGATTTCAGGATCCCAGAGGCTGCCTGAGTCCCAGCAGTTCTTCTACCTAGGAGCTCAGGATCACAGAGAAATAACTCTGTGATAAACTCAGGGCTGAAATCAACCAAGTAGAAACAGAAAGAACTATACAAAATATCAACAAAATCAGGAGCTGGTTCTTTGAGAAAATCAACAAGATAGATAAAACCTTAGCCAGACTAACCAGGTGGCACAGAGACAGTATCCAAATTAATAAAATCAGAACTGAAAAGGGAGACATAACAACAGAAACTGAGGAAATTAAAAAAATTCATCAGATCCTACTACAAAGGCCTATATTCAACAAAACTGGAAATTCTGGGTGAAATGAACAATTTTTTAGACAGATACCAGGTACCAAAATTAAATCAGGGGCAAATAAACCATCTAAACAGTCCCATAACCCCTAAAGAAATAGCAGCAGTCATTAAAAGTCTTCCCACCAAAAAAAGAGCCCAGGACCAGATGGTTTTAGTGCAGAATTTTATCAGACCTTCAAGGAAGACCTAATACCAATTCTTTTCAAACTAGTCCACAAAATAGAAACAGAAGGAACACTATCCAATTCATTCTATGAAGCCACAATCATGCGCATACCTAAGCCTCACAAAGATCCAACAAAGAAAGAGAGCTTCAGACCAATCTCTCTTATGAATATTGATGCAAAAATACTCAATAAAATTCTCTCAAACCATATCCAAGAACACATCAAAACAATCATCCATCATGATCAAGTAGGCTTTATCCCAGGAATGCAGGGATGGTTCAATATTCAGAAATCCATCAATGTAATCCACTTTATAAACAAACTCAAAGGAAAAAAAACATGATCATCTCACTAGATGCTGAGAAAGCATTTGACAAAATTCAACATCCCTTCATGGTAAAAGTCTTGGAAAGATCAGCAATTTAAGGCCCATAGGTAAACATAGTAAAAGCAATATACAGCAAACCAGTAAAGTAGCCAACATCAAACTAAATGGAGATAAACTTGAAGCAATTCTACTAAGATCAGGGACTAGACAAGGTTGCCCACTCTCTCCCTACCTATTCAATATAGTACTGGAAGTCCTAGCTAGAGCAATTAGACAACAAAAAGAAGTCAAAGGGATACAAATAGGAAAGGAAGAAGTCAAAATTTCACTATTTTGATATGATATGATATCATAGTATATGAGATGATATGATAGTATACTTAAGTGACCCCAAAACTTCCACCAGAGAACTCTTAAACCTGATAAAGAACTTCAGCAAAGTGGATGGTTTTAAAATCAACTCAAACAAATCAGTAGCCTTCCTCTACTCAAAAAATAAACAGGCTGAGAAAGAAATGAGGGAAATGATACCCTTCACAATAGTCACAAATAATATAAAATACCTTGGTGTGAATCTAACCAAGCAAGTGAAAGATCTGTATGACAAGAACTTCAAGTCTCTGAAGAAAAAAATTGAAGAAGATATCAGAAGATGGAAAGATCTCCCATGTTCATGGATTGGCAGGATTAATATAGTAAAAATGGCCATCTTGCCAAAAGCAATGTACAGATTCAATACAATCCCCATTAAAATCCCAACTCAATTCTTCACAGAGTTAGAAAGAGAAATTCTCAAATTCATTTAGAATAACAAAAAACCCAAGATAGCGAAAACTATTCTCAACAATAAAAGAACTTCTGGGGGAATCACCATCTCTGACCTCAAACTGTACTACAGAGCAATAGTGATAAAAACCTTCATGGTATTGGTACAGAGACAGGCAGGAAGATCAATGGAATAGAACTGAAGACCCAGAAATGAACCCACACACCTATGGTCACTTGATCTTTGACAAAGCAGATAAAACCATCCAGTGGAAAAAGGACAGCATTTTTTAACAAATGGTGCTGGTTCAACTGGAGGACAGCATGTAGAAGAATGCAAATCGATGCATTTTTATCTCCTTGTACAAAGCTCAAGTCCAAGTGGATAAAAGACCTCCACATAAAACCAGATACACTGAAACTAATAGAAGAGAAGGTGGGGAAGAACCTTGAATACTTGAGCACAGGGGAAAAGTTCCTGAACAGAACACCAATGGCTTATGCTCTAAGATCAAGAATTGACAAATGGGACTTCATAAAATTGCCAAGTTTCTGTAAGGCAAAGGACACTGTCAATAGGACAAAATGGCAACCAACAGATTGGGAAAAGATCTTTACCAATTCCACATCCGATAGAGTGCTAATATCCAGTATATACAAAGAACTCAAGAAATTAGACTCCAGACAACCAAATAACCCTATTAAAATGGGTTATAGAGCTAAACAAAGAATTCTAAACTGAGGAAACTCAGTGAAGCACCTAAAGAAATGTTTGGCATCCTTAGTTATTAGGGAAATGCAAATCAAAACAACCCTGAAATACCACCTCATAGCAGTCAGAATGGCTAAGATCAAAAACTCAGGTCATAGTAAATGGTGGTGAGGATGTGGAGAAAGAGGAACACTCCTCCATTGTTGGTGGGAATGCAAGCTGGTACAACCACTCTGGAAATCAGTCTGGCGGTTCCTCAGAAAATTGGACATAGCACTACCTGAGGACCCAGCTATACCACTCCTGAGCATATACCCAGAAGATGCTCCAACATATAACAAGGACATATGCTCCACTATGTTCATAGCAGCCTTATTTATAATAGCCAGAAGCTGGAAAGAACCCAGATGTCCTTCAACAGAGGAATGAATATAAAAAATGTGGTGCATTTTCACAATGGAGTACTACTCAGCTATTAAAAATAATGAATTTGAGAAATTCGTAGGTAAATGGATGGAACTAGAAAATATCATCCTGAGTGAGGTAACCCAATCACAAAAGAACACACATGGTATTTACTCACTGATATGCGGATATTAGCCCAAAAGCTTGAAATAGCCAAGATTCAACTAACTGACCACATGAAGCTCCTGAAGAAGGAAGACCAAGTGTGGGTGCTTCAGTCCTTCTTAGAAGGAGTAACTAAATACTCAAAGGAGCAAATATGGGGATAAAGTGTGGGACAGAAACTGAAGGAGGGGCTTTCTGGAGACCATTCCACCTGGGTATCCATCCCATGTGCAGTCACCAAAGGTAGATGCTGATGTGGATGTCAGGAAGTGCATGCTGACAGGAACCTGATATAGCTGTCTCCTTATAGGTCAGCCAGATTCTGACATATTCAGATGCAGATACTCACAGCTAATCATTAAACTGATCAAGGTGTTCCTAAAGGAGGAGTTAGAAGACTGAAGGAGTTAAAAGGCTTTGCTGTCCCATGAGGAGAGCAACAATACCAACCAACCAGAGCTCCCAGGGTCTAAACCACCAGCTTGGGAGCACATAGGGAGGGACCCATGGCTCCAGCTGTATATGTAGGGGAGGATGGCCTTGTCTGGCATAAGTGGGAGAGGAGATCCTTGGTCCCATGAAGGCTGGATGCTGAGTGTGGGTGAATTTGAGGGTGGGGAGGTGGGAGTGTGGGGTATGTGGGGGTACATCCTCATAGAAACAGTTGGAGGAGGGATAGGATAGGGGGTTCCTGGGCAGGGGGAGGAATGGGTTAAGGGGATAAAATCTGAAATGTAAATAAAATATCCAATAAAATACAAAAAAAAAAAAAGAAAGAAAGAAAGAAAGAAAGAAAGAAGGAAAGAAAGAAAGAAAGAAAGTAACTGTCTCAGGTGTGCATCCCTGACAAGAGATGGCCTTGGATAGATGATGCCACTAGTCTATAGCACCTGAAACTGAGCCACCACACAGAAGCACTGCCCTGCCCTCAAGGCCATTACCCTCATTGCAATGCAGCTTAGCCCATGCTGCAGAGACTGAACCTGCCATGGAGGAAGAACTCTTTATTAGGCACACACGCACATGTGTGATGACTTGCAATGCATTTCATCTTCTTCCCGGGCGTTGATTTCCCCGAATATGAAATGACCAGAAGAGTACCACAATGGTGGCTGTTGTTCTCTGAGCCAAGAACTTCATGCTCCCACCTCTTTCAACAGCCAGTCCCACTAGCTGAGTCCTCTGGTCTTTATTTTACCAACTTACATTTTATAGGACTAAGAGAAATGGAGTTGCCACGGATAGAACTTAGGATTTGAACTTGGATGCATTTGGTTCTAAGTCCTGGAACTGGGACTGAGGAAACGGCTCAGAGAGTACAAGGGATAAGGGCCTGAGTTTGAATCCCCAGAACCCATGGACAAGCCAGATATATTGCAGAAGTGTCTGGGATCCCAGCACTATGATGGGAAAGATGGAGGAGGGCAGAGGTGATGACAGAGACTTGTCTCAAACAAGGTACAAGGTAAAGACTTGTTCCTGAGGTTGTGCTTTGACCTCTATATGTACACAATGGCATGTATGCACCTATAATTTGCATACATGAATGCACACACACAGAGACAGATAGACATACACACAGAAAGAGAAAGAGACACACACACACACACGCAGAGAGAGAGAGAGAGAGAGAGAGAGAGAGAGAGAGAGAGAGAGAGAGAGAGAGAGAGAGAGAGAGAGAGAATTTGAAAAACAAATTCTGGAATCTTTTCACTTTATTATACCACTTCTGTAAGTTTTGCTGGGTTGTTCATCTGTGCCCATCAGTTTGCTTATTGTACTGGGTGTTCACAATCAGGCAGCTTAGGGAAATGGTAGTACAGTAGGAGATGTTTCCACTGCTGTCTGTCTCTCATCCACTCGGTTCTCCACCATAGCATCAGTCAGTCAGTTTCCAGTCTGTCCATTTTTCCTTTCCACACAGGTAGCCTTCTAGACGAATCTTTCTAAGTTTCCCTTCTTGCACTTATTGTATGCCACGGACCTTCCAGATAGGGACTCAAGGAAGCATCTTCTCTGTATCCTGGCTTTATATCATTCCATCAGATGGATGTGTGTGCTTCAGTTTATGTTTTCAGTACTTTAGGGGAGAATACTCATTTTCTATTTTTTTTTTTTTTTTTTTACAAACAACACTATAACAAATATCCTACATGCTTTTATATGCTGCACATGTTTGGTTTTGAGTAGGCAAATTTAGGGTTTAAATCATTTGTTCAAAAGTTAAGTACATGAATACACTTTTGGAGACACTGTCAAATTGTCTTCATGGAGATTGAAATAATAGTTTACACCATCCCCAGAAATAGATAAAGTTACAGGTTAGCCCACATCATTGATTATCTAAGTTTTCAACTTTTCCCCATCTTAGAGATAACTAATAGTGCACCATGCATTTAATTTAGATTTAACTGATAAACACTACTAGAATCTTCCTGTGTGTTAACTATTTCTATTTCTTCTCATGGTGTCCTGGCTCTTGGAATACAGAGGGTATAAGGGTATGTTTTCTGTCCAGTTTTTGACCTTGTTTTTTATTAACTCAGTGAAGCATATCATATTCCCTGAAAAAATTCCCCTTTGCTTATATTTTGAGTTTCAAATATTCATAGGTTTTCATTTACATTGTTCACTTTGAAGCCAAAGTTTCTTAACTTTCTATTGTAAATTTAGCTTCATAATTTTATGTTAAAATTGGAATTTAGCTGCCTCAAAGTTCTAAAAATAATTTCTCCAATGTAGTATAATATTTTCATATTTTGAGTTATTAAATACTTTGACCTGTCAGAAATGCAGAAATGTATGTCTGTCTCTACAGCAACTCAAATCTTCTTTAGGTCTACATCTTTCTCCCCTTCTCCCCTCTACCCATCTTTTCCTCTCTCACCTTCTCATCTCTTACTTCTTCCTTAAGTGAGAGCTGAAAGCAGAGCCTTGTGCATAATAAGCAAGCACTTTACAGCCAAGCAGTGTGGCTAGCCCAGCTCCTCTGCTCTACCATTTTCCATTGAATTTTTTATCTATGTTATTTGCTGTCCCAGTTTCTAAACATGTATTTTTGTTTTGTTTGTTTGTTTGTTTGTTTGTTTGTTTGTTTTGCAGTTTTGCAGTTTTGCAGTTTTGCCTGTATGACCTGAACTGTCTCACACAGAGGAAGGGGTTGATAATTCTCATCTTTGGTGCATGCCGGCAAATAATCACTAGTAGCTTTAAAGGGTGGCAGTATATTACACATTTAATTTTTGCTTTAAGGGCCATCATGAGTTTCTAACAATTCTCTTGTTCTTCTCTCTCTGGCATAAGAATGTCATGTTCCAGTAAAGGCTTTGCCTTTTGCCTGGATTCAACAGACCCACTCCATAGCCATCAAGAAGGAATGAGAATTGGAAATAAATATTTACTGTTATAAACTTCTGAGAATTTAGTTGTTTGTTACTTTAGAGATGACTAGATCATGTTATTAATCATATCTGTTTATCTTGCATATAATGAAACAAGACACATCCAAAAATGGACATAAGTGTTCCCTACCACGGATTACTTCTAAGTTAGATCCCATGTGACAATTCCAAATACCATGTTGCAGGTTGGTAAGCAAAATGTTTCCAGCTTCAGTAACTGCACTGGGCCTTTTTCCCATCAAGTCCTGTCTTAGTTACATTTTTATTGTTGTAATAAGACTCCACAACCAAGATAACTTATAAAGAAGGTGTTTATTTGGTGCTTAGGGTTGCAAAGGGAAAGAATCCACGACAATTATGCCACGGAGCATGGCAGCAGGCAGGCGCAGCGCTGGAGCAGTAGCTGACAGCTTACATTTTTGAGACATGACCACAAGGCTGAGAGAAACACTTGGAATGGAATGGATTTTTGAAAGCTCCATGTCTACCCTATGCCATGCATCTTCCAGCAAGGCCATACTCCCCAATCCTTCCCAAACCATCCCTCCAACTGGAGACCAAGTGTTCAAATGTACGAGCCAATGGAGGTCATTCTCATTCAAATCACATCTCAAGAGCTGAATGGTGGCCCATCAAAGTTTCCATATTTTATCAACTGAAGATGTGGCTATGTGTGGGCAGAAGGTCTTTAAAAGGGCCATTTATTTAAAATGAGGTCATTAGGGTGAGCCTTTGTCCAATATAACTGACATTCTTTTAGGTAACAGACACACACGGAAGAAAGAGGGTATGAGAAGGCACAGGAAGGAGATAGCCATCCACAAGACAAAGAGAGTGGCTTACAAAGAACTCAACTCTCAACGCTGTCAAGTTCTTTAACTCTTATCAAAAACTTATTGATTGAGAGTTGAGAGATCATAGAATTATGTCATTTGGGCCACATGTTATGGGGCACTATGCTATGGGCAACCTTAACAAAATAATACAGACAATATGGTGAATTACTCTCTACCTACTAGTGATACCTATAATCTGCTTTCTTCCAAGCTATCAGCTTGGTTTCTGGTCTTCAAAGGAATTATGCCATGTATGCATGTCTGTACATGTGTGTGATTATGTGTGTTCATATATATGTATGCATGTGTGTGTGTGTGCATTTGTGTCTGTACATATGTATATGTGTATGTACCAGTTTGTCTGCATTATATTTATGAATCATCACTTTTTATATAATAATAATAATCTACAGTGCATTTTCTGTTTTTTAGACTTCCAGATTGTTTTCATTCTGGGTCTACTATGAATAATATTGCTATTAAATTATCATAAATATCTTTTGTGTTTATATACACATTTTCGTTGATGTGAAAGAGTAGACCTGTAGGGTTATAAAGTATATGTGTATTAAGCATTAGTTAAATTGCATCACTTTGGCAAAAATACCTCACAGAAACAAGTTAAGGGAGGGAAGCTTGGTTTGGGGCCATAGCTTTTGAGGCTTTTAGTCCATCATGATGGAAAAGGCATTGTGAGACAGCTCAGCTCACATGGTGGCAATGTGTGGCAGAGGCTCATCACATCATAGTGGACCAAAAGAGAGGATAAGAAGAAGGAGCCAGAGATGATACAACCCCAAGGGCCCAGCTTTTGTAACCTACTGCCTTCGGCTATACCATTCCTCCCAAAGTTTCCAAAATCTTGTAAAGTAGTGTTCCCAGGTGAGGAACAAGAGTTCAAAACCTGAGCCTGTGGGGGACATTCTACCCCTGGCTACAAACGGTTCATAGCCGCTACATAATACAAATATGTTAAATCCACCTTCAAGAGTCTCTATAGTCTCAGTGATTTCAGGATTGTTCAAAAGCCTGAGTCTAAAGACTGTATTGAGACTTGAGACAATCATTTAGTTGTGAGCCTCCATAAAATAAAAAAAGAAAGTTGTATGCTCCGAACATACTTAGAATGCATAGAGCAAGCATTCCCATTACAGAAGAGAAGGTGGAAGATAAAAAGGATGGATGAGGACCAAAGATATTCAGCAGTACAGATATCAAATTCTGTAGATTCAATGTCCAGCATCTGGGCATAGCATGGCATGACGTGCCCTCCAATGGGCTTGGCTTATTCTAGCCTTAGGCCTTGCACATATGCAGGCCACATAGCCTCTCCCTGGGGATTTTCCCCTTGGTAGCTGGAGCTTTTTATGGCAGATGTTACATGTTCCTAATGCTTCTACATCTTTGAGCCTCTACTGCAGGCTTCACCCTCACAGCATCATATAATATCCTGTCAGGCTTTCTGCAGGATTCTGTTCCACATAATCCAGATTCTTAGGCTTTCTTCAACATCTTGGTGAAAGTGCAGTGTTCTCACAACTCTTGTATTTATCATTCCTGCAAATTCATCATTGCTTGGATAATGTCACTTGCTGCTGCCAGCTGGAGATGATGTAGCTAAGAACTCTTGGACCACGGCTATAGTGGCCCTTAAATGCCTTGATAGCTAAACTTGGAAAAATAGGTAGCCTTTTGAAAATAGAACGTTCCAGTAGTTCTTTCCAAAGAAAAGATTTTCAAATGGGTTACAGTCTGTACCTTGGAGCTTTCCTCAAGCAAGGGCTAGTCAGTTTCTGAAATGTCCTTCATGCGCCTTCCCTCTGTCCACCTGCAAAACAGATGGTTTTCCTTTCCTGACTCCAATCTGATAACTATGACCTCTTTGTCAATAGCTTATGCAAACTCCTTTTCTGGACAAATTGTGTGTTTTCCAAATGTTTATGCCTGATTCTTTTGCTGCTGATTCTTACCATAAACCCAGCTGAAAGTAGTAAGCAATAACCATCCCACAGCCTGAAAATGTAGTTCTAAATGTTTCCTCTGCCAATGACTGCATTGCATTTTAATTCAGCCTCATTCAGTTTTCCAGGATGTGAGCAAGTGTAGATAAATTTATTGTCAGAATGCAACACAAATGGAAGGAAAGTAACCCAGTTCCAAATAGAGTCCTTATTCTCACCCAAAACTGTGCGTTTGCCTATAGACACTCTGGTCATCTCGACTCCTACCAGAATGGCTCATCAAGCCCTGATTACAGCATCCTAAGGTTTCCTTAGTCTGCATCTCCATACTTTTCCAAATTCCTGATACCAACTGGTTCCAAAGGCTTGAGAGCCACATAACTAGATTTAGTCATGACAATGACCACCCCTCCCTCTGGTACCACTTTCCTGTATTCTTTATTGTGAATTTCTATGACCAAAGCACTTAACAAAAAGAACCCACAAGAATGTTTGGCTCAAGCTTTCAGAGGATTTTGGTCATCCTATGAGGGAAGGCATGGTGGCTGAGCTCAGACACTGGTCGTGAGAGCATGCTCAGATGACGTTCATGGTGTAAAAGATCAGAATGCATGATGGGAAAGAGTCAAGAATCATAGAGCTTCAGGGATCTTCCCTTAGTGACAAATTTTGTTCAGCCAGGTCCCATCTCCCAAAGTTTTCAGAACAGCCCAAAAGTGTGCCCCAAGTTGAGTACCAAGTATTCAAAGCATGGCACTATGAGGGAACTCCGAACTCAAACCACAACATTTTCCAAACTGGCTTAACAAATTATGCCTTCATGAGTATCTCAAAAGTCACCCAATTGCTTGACAATTTTTTCAACATTTGTTACCATCAAAGTTCTTAATATTTTGTCATTCAAGGACATAAAATGATTTTTCACTATTGTTTTAGTTTGCATTTCTGAAAAGTAAATTTTTTTTCATATATTTATGAGTTATTAGAACAGCCTCTTCTAGACTCAACATTTTAACATGCATGCATTCCCATGCAAACACTCAAGGTTTAAAAAGTTTATAAAATGAACACTTTGTTAGCTATATGTTGAATACAAATATTTTTGTAAATACATATGCTTTTATTTTATAAAATATAACCTTATTTCTTATCTTTATAACTAAAACCACAGTTTTAGGTGTAAAGAGGGTCTAAATAAAAAAAACAAACAATGCAACAACCAAAAGATTATATATATTTCATAACCTTTAAGGAGAGTATTTTTAACCATGTGTAAAAAAAAAGTCTCAAAAATCTGTCTCAAACCACCATTAAGAAGATAAAAAAAACAAAAAAACAAAAAAACAAAAAAACAAAAAAACAAAAAAACAGGTCCATATGATATTTTTAGCAATGTCAAAGAAAGGTAAATCTTTATTATTGTATGTTGAAATTAATAGCTAATATTAAAAGTTGATCCTCGAAGATGTAATAACACAAATAGTATTTAAAGACTGTAAAGCACAGGGGCACCCAGTGAACCTCTATTTTGAGTAAAGAGACTAGAGCTAAGGATGGGTAGGAAAGGATAGGGAAGTGTTAAACTCCATTATAACCTCTCCACGCTATTTTATTTGCTAATTATATGCATGTGTTACTTTGATTTTTAAAAAAAATGGTACTTTAAAATATATAGCATTTCTTAAAGTCTTATCAAATACCTCTGTCATGGGACTGAGGACTCATCCCCCCCCCCCCACACACACACACTTCTAATGTAGCCATTTGCTAAAGTTTAAACAATGAAGCCAGAAATTATTTTAGGTCTTTTATATACTTTACAATAAAGATCATGAGGATTGCATTCTTGCTCATAATATATTCATGCTAGCTTTAACGGGAACTGATCTTTTATTTAAAGCACTTACGCGGTCACTCGAGTCTTCAAGCAAATTGCCTGCTCAGGAGGATCCAGGGGGCTTATTCTTTGGCTTCAAGTAGCCCCAGGGTACCCTGTGAGCTCCCTGGGGCTGTAAGTATCCAGTTCAAGAAGGATATTTCCAACTTGTTAATGCTGTCATTATGGCTAAATACGTGATAGTTTCCAGATGTTCTTGCTGCTCCAGACGTTAGATAGGGAACACAGGACAGTGTAATTGGAACACTGTTCACTTTGCAATCAAATGATCTGCTTAGGTCCAGACCAGGACCTCACTTTGAACAAGTCACTTGCAACCTCCTTGTGTTTAGTTCCCTCAAACAAAATGAGCCCAATAGATAATAGATTTTTTTTTGTAAACTAACATTTATCTTCTATAGCATGAGCAAGAAAAAATTAATGTCAGATTTTAATGCCGGTATTTTAAATGCCGGTTAGTTGAAGATACAGTAGTGACCTTCCATTTCTCTGTTTCTTCAAGAGGTTTGCCATGACCAGCGGGAGTGTTTGGAACATTTATATTTACAGAGCATCAGCTGTGCACTAGGAACTATCACTAGATAAAGAGAAATACCTGTCCTCAGTAACGTGAAGTCTGTAAGAGCTTAGTTCTTACAGAAATGCTTCTTGCGTGGGCCTGCAGGCCGTGTGCTTTCATAGTTAGATCTTTCAATGAACAAACAATATCCGAGGCCTAATCTGTAATCTGTTCAAATCCACACAGCAAGGAAAGGTGGGTCAAAACTGGAACCCCAGCCACTTGCCTCCAAGACATGATCTGTCTTCTGTGCATGTCAACCATTACAAAAAAAAATCAATGAGTTGTGTGTCCAGCAAAAGGGAAATTTCCTCATGTGAGAAATGGGGCATGATGTCCATTGTTAGTATAAACTAGAATCATTTTGGATGACTTTACAGAAATGCTGGGGTCTTACAGGATCTTGAAGGCTGTGTAGCCTCAGAAGGGTTCCAATAAACTTCCCTTTGCTCTTATTCTGAGAAAGGAACTCTTTCTCTCTTTCTGCAGAGTTGATTTTAATTTGGAGTGATGAAACATAATATTGCTTCCAGGACCTATTTGGTTGTGCTTAGAGCATGCAAAGCCATTGTCACATCTCACAGCCCCCCCGCCCCCCAGCCTCCAGGGCTTCCCAGAAAGTGTATTGGGTCTGGTCTCCATCTCTAGTGCTCCGCACTCTGAGGGCTACCTGCATGTTTGATATTAGCTCTCTCTGGCAACTGGATCTCTATTGGCCACACATCTGAGAACTCTTGAGAATACTGTTTATTCCTTGGGAAATCTGGAACGAATTAAGCTGAATAAATTGGCTCTCCATTTGGCTGTTTCAGATGGCAGCAAAGAAATAACACATGCTCCTTCCTCCCGCTTTCTTTCTCTCTCTTTTTTCTTTTTCTGTTTTTCCTTTATGAAGGGAGAAATAAAAACACCCCCATATCCATGGAAAAAATAGATTTGGTCAAATCATGCTCTCTGTCTCCTGCAAGTGGGAGTCTTTCTTTGATCGGAAGATTAAGGTGTCCCAGAAGAGTGTTGGGATCAGGAGACACCTGGAGAATCCATTCTGATACAGGTCTGGACCCCGGGCAGCATAAATCTAGGTGGAGCTGGGATGTCCGCAGAGCCAGCCTGTAGTTTGTTGCCAGGGCTACTGGCACAGTGAGCAAACACAGCTAAGAATTTTCCCTTCCTAATCCTCTGCCAGTCTTACCTTTCTCCTCAGAGCCAACCATCCATCAAAATAAAGCCACACAGGGACTTGGAAACATTGTTCAGAAAGAAATGAGAAGAAAAAGTAAAAGGAGAAATAATGTGGCCAATATGAGTCATGGTCAATGCATTGCTGTAACTGTTGAATGTTGGTTTACAAAAGGTTACATAAAGCCTTGGGTACTGTGTTAAATTCTTGGCATGCTGTCACCTTATTTACAGGTAACAATAGCCCCTAATAAAAGTGTTACCTTAGAGGCAATAAAATTGGGAGATTTTTTTTTTAGCCCCAACTTTTAAAAAACATAGGCGGTGGCTTTCAATATTAAGCCTATGCAACTGAGACTTCTCTGGCTCTAAACCTCTCCTCCACACAACAGGGAGTTGCCCAGATTCCTCATTGGGAAAAGATGTGTTGTGCCAGCTGTCAAAGGTGTTTCCAGAAGACTGGGATCAGCAGTGAGCGTTCTAGGGGATTGTATGAGCTGCAGAGAACACCCTTCCCCAAGGACAAGCCTTTTCTAGGATTCATCCTGCAGTGACTGACAGGTATTCATGGCATCTTCCGTTTCTGTGGTTTGTGGAGTACCTCTCATTGAGGACAGGTAGGTTTTCCACTGCCCCTTCACTATACGACTCATCACACTGTATCCATCTTTACTATTCAAGTTCCCTAAGACAAAGTTCACACCTACTGGTCACTCAGTATCCATGGTCAGATTGGAAGACATTCCTAGCTGACTCACTAGAGATCAAAGAATTTTATAAAATATTTTGTTTTCTACTTTATGCTAATGGATGTGAACTCCAGTGATTTGTCTTTTGGTTTAGAAGGTATGTCCCAGAATGCCTCTGATCACTGAGTCCCTGAGACTCTGAAGATGCTCCAGATGTCCGAATCTCTACAGGTTTTAATTTTCAGCTCTGAAGCACCTTTGTGTAACCCAGAACCTCCAGCTTCTTTGTTAGTTCTGCCCCATTACCATAAATTAATCAATGTAATCTATCAATAATTTATTTGATGGGATGCCCAGGAGATTCATATCACTTTGGACTATACTGTTACAATGTACATAGATTTGAAGCAACATCATACACAGACATTTTATCCCTTCCATTCTACTGCTAACCTTTCAAAGTTATCTATTCTGATTGAAATACTAAAGTGCATTTTTTTAGATAAAAGTTTCATAGGTCCTGTCAATCTCCTTCCAAGACATTGGAGCAGCAGAGTTAAGCTGCTTGATTGAAATAGTTCTTGATTGAAATTGTAGTTCTCTGTGGTCATTCCTGAGCATCACCTAGTTTTACCAGGGAACAGATTAGAGAGTTTGGTGTGATATGGTTCATTATGCTCCTTTCTCCAAGATCCTTAAACGTGACACTAGTCTCCATATCTACCATATATGACTTTATGTTTAATTTACTCCATTAGCCTAGAATATATATGTGTGTGTGTGTGCATATATAATTTTCTATTTGTTAGTCTATATATTATATTTTAATATATATTCTTATAGAATTGTTACATACATTCTTTATAATATAGAGAGAATATATTATATTGTTAGACATAATATATAGAATAATTAATTATATATTTCTATATTATAATATATGATAATATTCTATGTTATAAAATATTCTAATATATGATATATTCAAATGTTTATATAATGTATATTATGTATATATGTTTTATACATATGAATACATGAATCACATATATGTATATATAAAAGACAAAAATAAATATATTTGCAATTTAGGATTGGTTGCCAAATTTAAACTTTTGTGTTATAACCTAATTTCTTTTCAGTAAACTTCTGCTCCCCATGAAGGTGACGAGGAAAATATTCCCTTGTGATGATCTTTTATTGGGTATTCCCAACTTACCTTGAATAGGAGGCGTACCATCAGGGCACTTCAGCAAGGTAGCAACTTAATCACACTTCCAATTACATCTGTCTTCCAACCTTCTGCCCTAAAGTAAACATCACATATAACTGTCTACTTCTTTGTCACTGTGCTTAGTGTAAGAACTGCAGGTATTTATTTTTCCATTAGTTTACTATGCAGATAATACTACATGAATGAATGGTTGATGCAAAGATGAATTTATTTTGTCAAATAAAAATTATATTTTCAGTCACCCTTTGCCCACAAATGTCTTCTTTCTTATCAACATCAATAGATCTTTTTGTATTTTTCTATTCATTTATCTCCTCCTCCTCCTCCTCCTCCTCCTCCTCCTCCTCCTCCTCCTCCTCCTCCTCCTCCTCCTCCTCCTGCTCCTCTTCTTCTTTTTTGAGATAGGGTCCCATCTTCTAGCACTGGCTGACTTTAAGCTCACAATGTAGACCTATGTAGGTTGGCTTCAAATTCCCTGATATCGACCTGCTTCTGTCCCCTAGTGCTGGAACTAAAAGCTGTCTGTATAGTGTCACACCTGACCAGCTGTGGGTTTTTGTTGTTGTTGTTTTGTTTGCTCATTTGTTTATTTTTCTATTTAGTTTTTTAAGTGGAGCCCAGGACTTAACTCTAAATGAGAAATGAGAAAGTATTCAAAAGATACAATTAGGTATCCTGCCTTCTTCAGATTTTTTTTAGTTTCAAATAATACAGACACATATCTGTTTTCTTGGCCCCATATATGTGTGTGTGTGTGTGTGTATACATATATATATATATATATACATATTTGAGATTCTATATAGATACAAACTGCAATCACCTTATTTTCCTCTTTGCAATCACCTTGTAATTTGCTCATCTAGATGCCACTTCCTGTTTACTGTGTAAAGTGTCA
Organism: Arvicanthis niloticus; assembly: GCF_011762505.2. Taxonomy (NCBI): domain Eukaryota; kingdom Metazoa; phylum Chordata; class Mammalia; order Rodentia; family Muridae; genus Arvicanthis; species Arvicanthis niloticus. The sequence continues at coordinate 44,587,859 of NC_047662.1, forward strand.
TAATTTTTTTTAGCGTTAGTAGCATGAACGCTTCCTGTAGCACAGAGCTGTCTACATTATTTCAGTGGTTCACTGGCTTATCAAACTAGATTGCGGATTTCTAAAACATCTATATAGCCACCAAGAATCTCATTCTCCAAAGTATCAAGACTTTTCTGATCTTGCATAGTAGAAACAAAGAGTAACTTCCCAAGCTTCTCAGATTGAGATTGGATGTGACTCACATGGAGCTATGTGAACTGTCTCAGGCTATAGAGAGGGACCATTGTTTCAACTCAAGGCAGTTTCTAAATCCCAAGGCTGTATTTCCCAAAACATTCAGTTCCTTGTCTTATCTCATCTGATCCTCCCACTGCTCTTAGGAGGTAGGAGATGAGATATCGTTCATGGAAAGATCAATAATGCAGGAGTTCAGAAGACAGATTTTCTCTTTTCTCCTCTATTTATTAGGGGTGAGATCTTGAGCAGCTCTTACAATATTCCTAAAAAGGAATGGTATAGCACTGAGGAGCTGGCTAAGTGGGCAAAGTGCTTGCTGTATAAACATGAGGACCCAGATATGATCCCCAGTGCCCATGTGTAAAACCTGATGTCAGGGCGCTTGTCTATTTGTAACCTCAGTGCTGAGGTAGGGGGATAAGAGATAGGCAGATCCCTGTAACTCTCTGGGCCAGTCTAGCCAGTTGGTGACTTCCATCTGAAACACATAGATAGTGATAGAGGACCCTACACCAACCTCTGGCCTCCACATGTGCATACCTGGGTGTACACACCCCAACATGCATGCACTTGCATACATCCCACACGAGAACATTTTACTAAATTTAACACTCAACAACTATTTCAATGAACATCTTTTATGAGTGTGGCCCTAGATGCTGAAAGCACAATGAGCCAAGCGTCCATGAGTTTGTTTTCTCACAGAGCTTTCATTCTAGTGGGTCCATATGAAAGGCAACGGATGAGTAAGAAATTTAGGACATTAGATGATAATGCAGATGAAGTGTTAAAAAGTGATCTATCTAAAACAACCACTAACACAAGCAAGCAGTTTTGGTTGGGTAGTCAGAGAAAGATCCTTCAATGAAGAGATGGCATTTGCTATCTCTAAAAAAAAAAAAAAAAAAAAAAAAAAAAAAAAAAAAAAAAAAAAAAAAATCAAAAAGGGGAGAGCTTTAGAAGATACAGGTGAACGCCTTAAATATTCTACACTGTTTACAAGGCTCTAAGATGCTGCATGCGACTCTCATTTTAGGAAGGGGATTCCTAAGGGCAGGAACAGGAAGGCAATGCCCAACAGCACATTTGAGTAGCTGGAAGAGTGTACACTTACACACTTTGCATATAATATGATTCAAAAGACAATACTATTCACCACTTGAATCTCAGATACCCTGCTTACAACTCGCTTCAGTTGCTTCCCAGATGTTAACTCTGCATCTCTTCCATTGGCTCTACTTCTTCCTTCCCAGCCCATCTATACCCATCACCCATAGTAAAGATGGCCGGAGTTGTGTTTCTAATACACACATCTACTCATGCTCCACTTTGCTTTGCTTACTCCCTTTTAATGCCAGCAGCACGGGGGAGATGAAGTCCAAGCTCTCCAGTCTCTCGGTCAATCTATTCCCAATAAGTTTTCCAACCTTGTCACTTACCATTATCTTGCTTCCCATTCTCCTCTTAACAATGCTGACAAAATATGTCACTGTGTCTTTAAGCACACTGCCCTCTTTGCTGGCAAACTGCAGTCACCTTGCCATGTGCACACTCAGGTGGCATTTGCTAGGTAAAGTGTCACTCCAGCTTTCAAAGTTTGAAATCTTGGTGTGGTGTAGTATTGTCCATATGACTTCAGTGGTTCATTGGCTTGTCCACCTAGACTCTGAAGTCTAAAGGATCTAAAACACATCTTGGTAAGTGTTACAACCTTCAGATCAAAGCTTGAAGACTTTTGAAGCCCAATGGTGTTAAAAAGTAAATGAATATAAAGGAGTCAAAGTGATGGCTTTAACTTACCTAGGTTTTGTTTTTTGTTAGTGACGCAAGGGCAACTTGACCATCTTGCTAAACACTCTGCTTTTTTGCTATATATTTAAAACCAGCCAATTTTAGAAAGTCACATTTTAAAAACTTATTTGTTTGCTTATCTTGAGACAGGGTCCTACTATATGTCTCTAGATGGCCTGGAACTCTCTGTACAGAACAGGGTGCTCTCAAACAGACCAATGCTCCTGCCTCAGCATCCTGAGTGCCGGATTACAGGCATGCACTAGTATTTGTTCTTTCTCTCTCTCTCTGTCTGTATTTTGTATTATTTGAATGTTTTCATGCGAAGGTTACTATGCTATACAAAAATATACTAATAAAATTTATAACACTGTTTTGGGTGCAACAGTATGGTACAGCACAAATTAATTAGCCAATTACTTTTTATCTATTCACATCATTTAAATTTTAATTCTGCTGAAACATGTGACTCTAAACAATGATGCCCAACTAAATAGTATCATTCAATTATAAGCATATGCCATAATTCATTTGTATCATCCTGTTGATGGACATTCAGGCCCCTTTATAGTTTACTTTTATAAACAATGATGTAATATTATTTCTGTTTCCTGATTCATATGTGCAAATTCCTGAACCAAGCGGTAAGTGTATCATCAGCTTTACAAAGGATTACCAACTATAACTCTTAAGTAGATAAATCAATCATCGCTCCAATAAGTAGTGTGTGAACTTTTAATTACTCATACGTATATTAGCACAGTTAAATATTGTGAATATCCATGCTGCTTTCAAATGTATTTTATATCAAAAAGAACTTATTTCAAGGGTACCACTTGCTGAATTTTTGACAAATTTATAAATCACTGCATGCAATACCATCTCAACCAAAATATATATCAATTAGATCATCCCCTAAATTTTCCTGCAAGCCTTTGACATTAATACTTTTCTCCAAATTCAGGCCCCAGGCAACCACTAATTTAATTCTGTCATTGCAGAGATTAATTACAGAGATTCATTTTTACTCTTCTAAAGTTTAATTTTCATGGACTCATAAAACATGGACCCATGATGTCTGATTTTTTTTATTTATTTAGCAAAATATAGTTTCTTCTTGAGTACAATGTACTTTCTTTCCTTAACTATTTGTGTCTGGTTTTGGACATTAGGGCAACATAAACAGAGACATGTCTGAGCCTCTCTTGTTTCCTGAGAAATGATTAACATGGTTGGTATTATTTCTTCCTTAAATATTTGATAAGAATCAACTAAGGAAATCATTCAAGCATTGGAATTTTTAGAGATTTAATTATTAATTACAAATCCAAATTAGTTAATAAGTGTAGAGCTATCCTATTTTTTAGTTTTTTCTTGAACCTGGTTGGGTAATTTGTAACCTCCCAGGAATTTTTTCAATTTTCTAAGTTGTTTAGTTTGCTATTATTGTATTTATAACATTCTCTTCTTGTCCTTTCAATGTCTGTAGGGTCTGTAATGCTGTCTCTTTATCTCAGGTCAGATATTGTTCATTTGGGTCTTCCCTCCATTTTTTTTTCTTGATCATTACAGAAATGTATTAACTTTATTGGCCATCTAAAAGAAATAGCCTTTGGTTTTATTGAATTTTTTTTTCTGCTTTCTATTTTACATTCCACTAATTTTCACCCTTCTTTCTATTCTGTTTTCTCAGTAATTCACTTTTCTCATCTATCTATCTATCTATCTATCTATCTATCTATCTATCTATCTACCTATCTACCTATCTACCTATATTGTAGCCTTTTATGCTTGAAGCCCAGATAAGTACTTTGCTTTTTATCTTGGTCATACAGAATGTGGAGCTAGAATCTTCACTCTAAGCACATGTGAGGGAAGATAATTTTTCAAAAATCTTCATCATTTTTGCAAAGAGGCACTGATTGCCTTTATTTTACACTATCTTTTCAAATACACTTATCTAACATTCTCAGAAGATGGACTGTCTTCCTATAGGCAAGAAGCAAGGGCAAGGACAAGGTCTATTTATATCCTAAAATGGTAGAGACAATATCTACTTCTAGAGCAATGAGCGGCACCTTGCTGACTGTTATAGTCAACCTAAGACATTTAAGCACAGGTTCTCTCCTTTAACACACTTTACTGTATGGGGATGAGCTGGACCTTTTTTGCATTGGTCCCTCAGAAAGGCATTTAGACAAGAGGACTAGGAAAGTTGCTGATGTTCTGCCTGCTGTCATTTCTGTCCTTGATCCTTTACCCAGATGTTTTGTGTCTTTTGTCAGCACCCATGGAACTCTAGCCAATAAACTTACCAGATGTATAGCAGGGTATACTGGTCAGCTTTTCATCACAATGGCAAATAATTGACTTGGACTCTTGCTAAAGAAGAGAATTGTGTAGTTCACAGTTGGGTGAATTCCAGGGTGTGATGCTGGTAGACATCACAATGCATTTTATTTGTTTTACTTATTAATAAATGTGAATATCCTTTTCTGTGTTCACTCACTGTGAAACTGATACTAGATTATGTTTAGAACTACATGCATACCCATACCCCAGCACACCAGCCACGCAGAGGCTTGCTCACAGAAACTGTGACAGCAATTCCACTCTCTGGAAACATGGGCTGGTGTTCTGGTAGTGTGGAAATATGTATGGTAGCCATCATTTTTTAAAGATGTATTTAACATTCTTATTCATGCATCTCTGTGAGTATGCACATGTGTATGTGGGTATAGAGGAAGGCCAGAGGAGGACACCAAATACCTTGTTTGAAGGCACAGGTGGTTGTCAGTTGCCCAACAAGGGGCTGAAAGCCAAACTCTAGTCCTCTGAAAAAGCACAAGTATAATTAACTACTAGCCATCTCTCTAGCCCTTGGTGATTTTTAAATGGTTAAATCGTGGTTGATAGAGTTTATGGAAGTTTATGTTTAAAAGCTCTTAAATATAGGGCCAGGCTTTTAAAACCCAGTGCTCACCATTTTCTTTATCAGAGGTTCCTTCTTCAGTGTGTGATCTGTCTGCCACTGAACAGAATCAGGTAGGGTGTTTGGTAAAAAGTGGCACACCTAAGTCTCATCCCAGAAACACTGAGTCGGAATCTCTGTGGGGTTTGAGGCAGGGGAGCTGTCTGTAAACGGACTCTACAGATGATTTTTACCATTATGTTTTGGGAACCCCTGCACCTATTATATAACCTTTTAAAATTATTATTATTAAGTCATTTGATGAAGAAGAATAGTTAAGTCATTTGTTCCTCAATTTCCATCCCTGGTGACTGGCTTTCCTGGCTTAGGAAATTATAACCCAACTTCTCATGAACTTATCCCATTTAAAAGGACAAAAAAAAAAAAAAAAAGAAAGAAAGAAAGAAAGAAAAAGAAATGTCTGGCTGCAGTGCCTTCAGTGCTACATTGTGCAAATATGCAAAGCAGGACGATTCTGCAACTGGCTATCAGCCTCAACTGCACACATGGCACCAGGAAAGGAGCCGTGCAGGCTCAGTGTCATGGAAATATTAGCAAGGGAATGAAGTGAGAAAGCGGATGTTAGGAAGGGGCTGTGGCAGAGCTCCCCATTACAATGAGAAATATTATCCTAAAGGCCCAATTAAAAAAAAAAAAAAAAAAGGCTTCTTTCCCCTAAGCTTTTTATCAGTTCGGAGATTGTTTTCTCTTGCCTATGGTTTTGTTTGTTCTCTCTTCTGTGTGTATTTCTCCTGCATTTCTGGAGATACCCTGCATTTCTGGAGATACCTGTACGTCAGCTTTGCTGGGAAAGAATTAAAGGATAGTCTCATCTTTGTTCTTTACCTTACTTATTGTAGACAGGCCCTGTGCTCTTCTTTCCACTCTCCAATCACTACCGCCTTTATACGCTCATGTAGCCTATGACTTTTGGGCTTCAGATGCTGTGTTAGGTGCTGTAACTCTTAATGGCAATAGACCTTCGAGGGGGAAATCGTGAATAATTACAATGGAAAGTTGAAAATAACTTTTAAGTATCTTTCTGTCAGAGAGAAATAGTGATGTTTTAAGGAGGACTGGAGAAAATACTGGAAGGTGAGTGGTTGGGAGTACGAGGCAGCCTCCGGGGACCCTTTGCTTCCCTCACTGTGTATACTTAACTCATCACGTTTTCATGTCCCAATTTCTAAAAAGAGAAATCTACCGGAGTAACAGTATTATTAGGAGCAGCAATCATCATCATCATCACCACCACCACCACCACCACCACCATCATCATCATCATCATCATCAAAAACCTCTGTGTTGCAATGCTGTTTTTTTATAGCTCATGGACATGCACACATGTGTACATGCACATGAGCATGCACACAGACAAACACACACACAACCATGTATAAGTTGTAGTTCTGTTTTCTCTGGAAAGGGAGACGAGAAACAAAAGGTGTCATCTTGCACACATAAATTCTCCCAGGTGACCCCTGAGTGACTCCATGGGAAACTAGAAGAAGCTGTTTGATTATAGCTGTCTCAGTTATAGCTCCCATTGCTGTGGTGACATGCCAAGACACTCGAGGAGGAAGACAGGGTTTATTTGGCTTTAACTTCCACCTCACTGTTCATCATTAAAGGGAGCCAGGGCAGGAATTCAAACGGGGCAGGAACCTGGAGGTTGGGACTGATGCAGAAACCATGGAGGGCTGCTGATTACTGGCTTGCCTCTCATCTGCCCCTCATCGCTTGCTCAGCCAAGCAGCAATGAAGCTTGTAGAACCCAGGACCACCTGCTCAGGGTTGGCACCAACCACAACAGGCTGGGCCCTCCCCCATCGATTACAAATTAAGAAAATGCCCTATAGCTGCGCTTATGGAGGCATTTCCTCAGGTGAGGTTCCCTCCTTTCTGATGGCTCTAGCTTGTCAAGTTAACATAAGATGAGCCAGCACAGTAGCCACGGTCTTTATCCTCTCAGGTTATTGGATACGATTCTCAAACAACAGTTTAATTGTGGGGTGGTTTCAGAATGAAGACTGAACTTCTGAAGGGGGGCAATGAGTGAGCTGGGTTGATTCTAAGACTGCTTCCCCAGCTCAGCATGTGGAAGTGCTACACTTGAGAGTACCACTTTCTGAACCCTAACACCGCTGATTTAAATGTCAGTTACATTTGAAGGCAGGCATCACCATGTATCAGGCACATATCAATAATCCCAGCATTTGGGAGGTACAATCAAAAGGATCAATAGCTTAAGGCCAGTTTTAATTCCATAGCAAATTTAAGGGCATTCTGGGCTATATGAGACACTGTTTCAACAAAGCAAAACAAATGTAAAAAGTCAGTCATTAAAAGTGATACTTTCACAATAACAACTAGAGGATAACTGATCAAATATCTGACACCCCTGTCTGATATCTGGACACAATATTCACCCTCCTAGTTGCTGTAAGTACTTCAGAAAGTGAATGAAGAGTTACCCAGGACTGAAGGAGCTCTTGTTAAGGTGGGCAAAGATAGATGTAAAGGCCACTCAAATATCTGATGGAACTAGAATACTAGAGCTTCCCATTTTCTTGTACTCCAAGAGTCTAGGAGTGACGTGTGTTAGTCTTAAGGGGGATGAAGAAATTTTAATATAATTCTAGTGGAAGCCAAGCTGATCCCCTACAAATAAATACAAGTGTATATACCGTTGTACGTTAAATCCGTAGCCATTTGTGCTGGATAGATTCATGTCAACTTGATATAAACTGTAGTCATTTGAGAGGAGGGAACCTAATTGAGAAGATGCCTCCATAAGATCCAGCTATGGCATAGGTGACAGGGTTGGGAGTAGAAGAAACACTTCAGAGAAGAGAAACAGAAAGTACAGGCACCAGGAAGGTGGCTGTGTCTGATCAAGAATAACAGTAAAGCCAATGTGCTGAAGAAGGAGAAGTAATGACTATCAAAGCTGGAGGACTGGGGGCTGGAGACACTGGGCTCTAGAGAATCATAAGGTTTATGAAGTTTATCTTATTTTAAATAAGATTATTACGGTACAGTTGGTATGAAATAAAATTTCCATATTTGCGGTATATAAATTGATAAATTTTGAGATGTTTATATGTCCATGAAACTATCTCCACATTGAAGATATAAAGTATTTGTCAGCTGCTCTCCAAAGTTTTCTCATATAGTATGATGCTTCTGCGTTTGCTTCTTTCTCCTCCTCTTCCTCCTCCACCTCCTCTTTCTTCTTCTCCTCTTCCTTTTCCTCCTCTTCTTCCTCTTCCTCCTCTTCTTCACCTTCCTTTTCTTCAAAATTAATAATAGTACCACTACTACTTAGTTGCTGTATTATAAATAAAACAAGTGGATGGTATGCAGAATAGAGACATGACCGTTGTTCCCAGTTCCTGGTAAGAGCCTGGTCATCACCCTACACTACACTATGGTGGATTTCCTCTCTTGCTCATTTGAAGAATGCCTACTGGTGTATGTATAAGGCCAACTTCAACTATTCCAGAAATCTCATTACATTTGGAGAAGTGTGGCCTACAGGTCTGAGCAGAACAGAAAGTGCTACCCACTTCCTTTTTGAAAAATACTTCTTGCCAAGACTACTTACTGGACATACACCCAGCACCCAGCAGTTATCTTCGTGTCTGCTGTAGGGGAAGCAAGCTATTTGATTTGAAATTGTTTAAGTTGCTAATAAACAAATCTAAGCCAAGTAAATTGCATGAAAAATGTAGCAGGAGGAGGGATACAGACATTCCAACGTCTGCATAATTGTGCTTGGCAATGCTGTCTCCTTTGAAGCTAATTAAGAAGTGTGGGCAGGTTATTTTTAACTTTCTTAATTCTTACCCTCAGTTTTCTCCTTATCTTATCCTTGATCTATCTCTAAGGAGCAGTAAAATTTTTTACTGAGGGGAAAATTTCTAAATAACTTAACACCATGCTCTGCCCACGTCATCCATACCACCGTGGAGTTTCCTCTGCCCAATTAATGTACTTCTCAAATTCTTTCTTATTCCCATCTGATATGGTTTCTCCTCTGACTGCCCCATGAGACCTTCTCATGCATCTCATGACTCTTCCTGATGCTCAGAGGCTCACATAGCCAAACAAGATTCATTTTCTCAAGAACAGATCCATTCACTAATGCATATATTCATCTAATGCATATATTCATCCATAGCCTTTCTTTTTCTTTTTTTTCTCTCTCTTTTTTTGTCGTCTTTTCTCTTTTGAGAGGGTGTCTCACTATATATCCCCAGCTGGCCAGAAACTTTCTGTGTAGACCAGGTTGGTCTCAAATTCACAGAGATTCACCTGATCTGCCTCCTGAGTGCTATGATAAAAGGTGTGAATCATCACGCTTGTTGTGTAAAATAATTATTTAACAAATGTTAGTTGTACTATTTTGTGTCCCAGCAGGAAAAGCATGGACCATACAAATGAGTAAGAATGATTTAATGAACACAGGGAATCCTAGAATAAGAACCCCAAAGATGGAAGCAATGGGGTTCATGTCTGCCTGTCATAAGTCTATTTTCTTCTGCTACAATGGAATACGAGAGGCTGTAAAGAGATTTATTACTCCTGGTTCTGGAGACTTAGAGGTCCAAGGTCACGGTGACATCTGGCAATGTGACAAGGGCCTTCTGTTACATCAGCCTTAACAGAAGGTAGAAGAGAGCATCAGGAGGGAGGAAAGGAAGATGACCTAATCTTTCTATGAGAAACTCACTGCTGATGAAAGGCAGGGCAGGGTCTTCATGACCCAACAACCTCTTAAAAACAGCTTTTAAGTACAAACACTGGAGGACACATACAAATCACAGCACTGCCCCTGAGTCAGAAAGTGGAGGGTGAAGGCATAGTCTCCAGAACATGTGAGACAGAGACAAAGGCAGAGGCTGAACCTTGGCTGCTGGTCAAAGGATGCAGCCATTGTCCAGCATCCTGGGTAGGAAGAAACTGGAAAGTTTACACCTAGTCTTTGTTTGTTTGCTTGCTTGTCTCCTTCCTTCCTTCTCTCACACTATCTCTTGTAACACTTTCTGTTGATTTTAAATCTATCTGTAAACAAGCAAAGGGGCGTGTGTTAATGCCTATCAGTCTGTCTGTCTTCCCCCGGGACAAGTCTGGTAGGCAGGCATGGAGAGGCAGATGAAATATGTCGCACAATACTGTGTGAAAAACATCATCTACTGAACTGTTACTAAGAGGACCACCCAGTTGTGCAAATGTGGCTGGGCATCCTGTACACACTTCAATCTTGCTTGGTAGCAGATTGGTTCCCCCTGCTCTGGGAAGCTGCTTCCTCCTTCTCACCAATCTTGTTGTTGTTGTCTGGCACCTCACTCAAATCAAAACCGCTAGAGACTTGACACTCACCCTGGGTTCTCCCTTTCTCTTAGGTTACCATGCTTCTGCCCACTAATACCCGGGGCTGGGGGAGGGGGAGTGATAGCACACATTAAGGATTAGCAGATCTTAGAATCTGTTTCCATATGCAGTCAGGAGGACTCAACTTACCTACTAACAAGTTTGTTAGAAGAACCTATGATTTGTCAAACAAATAAGAAAACAAGAGTGTAAATTTTCATGTGAATTATGAATGCTAACACAGGGAAAAACTCAAGATAGGAAGCAAGATCTCTCTCCCCTCTCTGTCTCTCTGTCTCTTTTTCTCTTTCTCTGTCTGTCTCTGTCTCTATCACACACACACACAGTCTCAACCTATGGCTTCTCAATTGATAGTGTCCACATTCACTCAGTCATTAGTGTTCATGATTCTCTCAACAAATCTCCTAGTTTTATGCTCTGAGTTCCACATTCACAATAAACTATACATTTTTTCTATTCACACATGGTACTTGTAGCCTGACAAATAAGTTTTCTTCCATATTCACCACTTCATTGAGCTACACATATATTTCTCCTGGTATATTATTAGATGATGTTAACAGGCATCATCCTATTTATTTCATTCTTCCCCCTTAGGAATAGGGAAGTAACTGAGGCCTCCAGGAGTCTATTAGAGTAAATTAACTGGACTCTTCCTTTCTCCCTGAGGCTTAGGAATACTCCAATGGGCTTGTTTACTATTAGCTTGATTCCAAGTTGTGTGTGTCTGTTAACTCTCATCTTGATATTTGAGAGCAAGCACTGACCAGTGCCTGGGCACTGGACTTGCATCCTATACAGTAATAATGCCACTGCTCTGTTTTGCAGTGGCAACATACCCAGAATCCCTTGCATGGTTGTCTTCTTAGCAATATGTTCTCAGCAAGTGAGTTGACTAGACACCTATCTCAGAGCATATTCAGTTGTACATATTTCTAAATGTTTGATGTTTTTTAAATATGGTATAAAGATATATGAAACATAGTCCCTTGCACCTGAACTTAGGTATCACAAAATGAGAGAGAGAGAGAGAGAGAGAGAGAGAGAGAGAGAGAGAGAGAGAAATAGACAGACAGACAGAAACAGACAGAGAGGAACATAGATACAAGAATCATATTTAGCAGTAAGTAGGCAGAGGGTTCAATTCTAGAAGATACTAGGGCAGACTTTCCAGAGAATTCTGAAATGAGACCAGGTTTTCACAGGATAAAGGCCATCCATCAGGAGCATGTGCAAATATATAGAATTATGAAATAATATACTTCTTCTAAAACATTGGAAGTCTTTCACACACTAATTAAAACATTCTCACTAGGCATTTAAAAGTGTATTTAATTAATAGTTCCCATTTACCTTGAACTGATTAATGTACTACATAAAAAGATGTACTACCCCAAACTCAATGGTTAAGACAACAGTGGTTGTCTATCGTTCATATTTTTTCAAGCTCACAGGAGGTCTATTGACAAGAGACCTCAGTGGAGCTCTGCTCCATGAGCCCAGTGGGATGACTGGATATGGCCTTCACAGGGTAAAGGCAGATGTGCAAGAAACATCTCCAAACCTGAATTCAGTGTGGCTGCTCTGTCATTCCCACCATTGCTCATTGTCCTAGACAAACTGAATTATCAAGGTGCCACATGCATGGCAATGGAGCCATGATTAGGGCCTGCCTCTGGCATAGCTGAAAATCCCAGGCTATTGGGAGAATCAGCATCATACCTCCAGCAAGGATTCATAGATACCTACAGCCAAAGACACAGAAGAGTCCATCAGTAACATGCTAGTATAAAGAAAACCATTTTACAAGAAGAATTTATGCTATGGGACACTGATTTCATCAGCCATGAACATGGATTTTGAGGCTCATGATAGTCAAGACAAAGAGGAAAATAAAAAGTCTTTTAAAAAAGGATACCAATTTTTATTGAAAGGAAAACACATTTAAGTCTGTCTAACCTTGAAGAGGTTCATTCAAGATGCATTCATTCCACGCATTTCTGTGTGGTTAGAAAATAGACTGTTGATGTAAGAGAGATGAACTAATAATCCCAACAATGCCCTACATGTCTGCCACCCATTCTTCCTTATAAACACCATTCTTGCTTTTCAAAACTAGAATTGAGATCTGAAGGGTTTCCCCTTTCACCGAAAGAATAATGTGTATGGAGGATCCTATAACTGTAAGAATGAGACCAGTCCCTTTCTCTCTGAAGAATACTCTGTTTTTCAGCCGAGAGAGACCAGACAAAGATAACCAGGCAGGCTCTTTTTCATCTCCAATGTCTGCTGGGATGACAAAGAGGTCTGGTGCTTTAGCCAACTTGTCTGCCAACATTTCACTTAAAAAAAAAAAAAGAAAGAAACAAAACAAAACTTGCTGTTAGTTGTCTGGACTCAAGGAAAAGTAAAACAAAACAGTCTTTGGCAAACGATTTACCCTCCCACTTAATAACTACCTAAGTTCTTCTGTAGCCTCACGTCCCATGAGTGGGTATGGGAACCAGTTTGGCTGTTTTATACAAAAGGAAACGCTGAGGCTGTGCCTCGGGGTATAACTGGCAAGGCTTTGATTTTCTGACTTCCGGCTTGGCAGGGTTGAAAGGGATGAATCTGTGGCATATTCTGAGTCTACCCTCATTTCTTACTTCTTGTAACTAAGACATCAGTTAATATATTTGATTCTTGGTGTCCCCATTTGTGAATAAGAACACTATGTCATCTTTCTCGATTTGCAGAGCTAAGGATTGGCATTTAGAGTGTCTGGAGGGCTCCAGGTGATAGCACACATTAAGGGTTAGCAGATCTTAAAATCCATTCCCAAGTGCAGTCAGGAGGACTCAATTTACCTACTAACAAATTTGTGCTAAGCACCTGTGGTTTGTCAGCTAAATAAGAAAAGAAGAGTGTAAGTTACACATGAGTTACAAATGGTAAGACAGGGAAAGACTCGACCGGAAGCCAGATTGATCTCTCTACCTGTCCTTGTCCTTGTCTCTCTCCCCTTCCCTCTCCCCCTCAACCCCTCCCACTCAAACACAGTCTCAATTGATTCTAGCTGCACTCAGTCAACCATCTCTGCAAGCACCTGTCCTTTGTACCCATTTTAAGTTAATGTTTACAAGCTAGAAGGGAACAAAGAGAAAATCCATTTAGTGCTTTTAAATAAAATAATGGAGAATTTGGCAGAAGCTCAAGGAGACTAGAATGAAAGCAGTTTGGAGATAGCACCCAATTTTATCAAGATTGAGTTCCTTAATAAATTCTATACTTTTCTAAGTAGCTGAATAAGCAATCATCCAGGTAGGTTAATATTTAAGCCAGGATCTATTCTTACTAATTGTTTAGCTTTATTGGAACACATTTTCTAAAGAACTATTTTGTTACAAGCTAAAATAATAGTTTACCAAAAAAAAGAGGAATATTATCCAGAAAAACAATCTGTAAGTACTCTATCTCCCCCGTTGCAATTGCCTTCTCTGGTCTACTTTCCCAACCCATCCGTCCTTAAACTGACTTTGTCAACCCTCCTGGCTTGGGCTCAGCTATTACCTCTTGTAGGGAAGCTTTGTCTGCTTTTAACTGATCATTAGTCCACCTTCAGAGGTATTTTCATGTAATATAAGTGTATTTAAAGCCACCACAGAGCACAATTATTTGGGTTGCTCAGGCTGTGATCTATATGGATGGTGCCCCCTAACATGGCAAAGCACACAACCTTTCCCATCCCTGATCTAAATCAGGCAGAGGGAATTTTTCTTTGCTCAAGTTTCCTTTTAATCTTAATAACTCTTAAAAAGAAATTAATTGAGCAATGTTATTTTAAAAGCTGAAAACTCAGTTAAGAGCCACAGCCACACAATATAAACAAACCTCTACCTTTCCCATTCCTTGGGTACACACCTAGGAGCCATACAGCTTGGTCATCTGGTAGGCCTATTTCTAGCTTTGTGAGAAACAATCTTATTGATTTCCACAGTGGCTGCACCAGTTTGAACCTCAAAATGTTACAACTTTTAAATTCACTGTTCCCCAGTGCTTTCTACCAATGCTTTCCACATGTCCAATGTCTAGGTGTCCTAGATACCATTTTCCTTATTTATTTTTGAGATGAAAACATTTAAGATTTGTACCCTTAGCAAAGTTTCAATTTCCAGCACATGATGTATCATTACTAACTATAATCACCACAGTGTAGAGTCTACTGCAGCTATAGGACTTGTTTATCCTGTAAGATGAAAGCCAGTGGTTATATGTACCTGGGTCAGGTACAGTTCTTTCAGAAACAGATGTCAAGACATGATTAAATTACCTCTTGTGTGGTCCCTGTGGCACAGTCACTGTGCTCTGCATGTCACACATGATGGGGATTCTGACAGGTGAAATCTTCCCTAGAGTGTGCTGAAGTATGTCAGAGAATGCCAATTCTTTCTCGTTCCTATTCATTTAAAAATACAATTGCCCCTTTTCTTTAAAAATTAGCTTACAGTAAAAGTTTCATTTTTGGCTTTCATATGTATTTAGTTATGATTGCCTCTTCATTAAAAAAAAATCTTTAACTTTCCATTCTTAAGGACAGACTTCTCACCCTTCTGGATGGATGCTCCTGGTATCAGAGTTTCAACAAATACCTCCTATTTGTGTCACTTATCCAATCTTGGACAAAGTGTGCAGGAGCTAAATTATCCAGATAATGGCTCTGGCCCTCTTGTTCCTTTATCTACATAGACAGTGTTGGAAATCAAAATAAAAACATGTTTTTTTTAAAGGAGCAACTCATATTTGATGTGGGATTTGATTCACTTGGAAACACTAATCTTGAGTTTCTGGGATGGAATACTTTTGGGAAATTCTTATCCTGGATATTTCATCTTATTTAAATCACTGAGGCACAGTCAAGAGAAGTATGAGCTGGAAAGGTGGCTCAGAAGTTAAGAGCCCAAACTCAATTATCAGTGTACACACACACACACACACACACACACACACTGGCTAACAACTGTCTGTGGCTGTGGCTTCCTTTTCTGGCCACCATGGGCAATGTATGCACATGGTACACAAACATATATGCAAACAAAATTTTCATACCCATGAAATAAAATTTTAAAAAGAAAGGAATTGAGAACAGAGTTGATGAGCTTGTTAAAGAATGCTACTATGGTTAGTCATCTAGAGAGAAACCCTTCTGAAGTTCAGCTCACACACAGAGGTGAAGTTAAAATCATTACAAACTACATAGAAAAACTTAAACACCTAAAGCATAAAAACAGATTTAAAATTTTATAGAAAAATTACAAAGTATAGCATGAAGATATGCAAACACACACAGAATGTATGTAGTTTTACAAAGTAGTTTTTACACACATACACACGTGTGTGTGTGTGTGTGTGTGTATTTAATGTTTTGTGGTGTGTGTGAGCCATGGTGCATGTGTGGAGAGCAAAGGAAAGCTGCAGGAATTGATTCTTTCTTTCTACCCTGTGAATTCTTGAGATCAAACTCATGTCTTTAGGCTTGCCTGTATGTGACTCTACTCATGGAGCTATCTCACAAGCCTTACTTGTGAGATGGCTTACATTACTTGGCAGCAGCACATGGCTCTTGCTTCTGCCATGATTATGACATACCATGAAGGTGCTGGACAGCTTCAAGTGACTGTCATGAAGAAATTGTTGCTCTTTCAGCTCCAGACACCACCAGTTGGAATCGGTTGTTTTCCAAAGATGGTGACTTTCTCTGGGTGCGTTTGCACATGAAGAGAATAAACAGTTGAGCAGTTCTCCTCAGAGTTGATCAGTCAATAATCCTTTGTTCTGGGACTGGTTTAGGATGACTGATCTGGCTCGAACTGATGTAGGAGGGATGATCATTTGAATTGACATGTGTTGTGTTCTGACCTAGGACATTGGGGAGAAGGACTCTGAGGTTTCTGAAGTGGCCTGCCAATGTTCTACTAAATTAGATTTCTGGTTAGGTATCTCAAAAGTTTTTTACTGCTTCTAGAAGAAATGAGGCTTCTTTGGTCCATGCTTCTCTTTCTTTCCTAGAGAGTGCCCGCCATCTTTCTAGTGAAGAGTAATAGCATGAACCATGAGTGTGTTCCATATTCACATATCCTCACCTTTACTGGAACTGTATCAGGTCCTAGAACTGCAGTTCCTCTCAGCCCTGTCTCACCCTTCCAGGGATTTGGTAGTGTCTGAATATCAATGTGCATCCTTCCTATCCCAAATGTTTCTCCTCCTACTATCTATGGAATATATCCAAAACGAGTGCATGAAGTTTTCTAAGTCTAAAAATGTACTGTCTTAATTATGGTTCCATTGCCATGAACCATTGTGACCAAGGTAACTCTTATAAGGACAACAATTAATTGGAGGTAGCTTACAGGTTCAGAGGTTCAGTCCATTATCATCAAGGAGGGAAGCATGGCAGCATCCAGGCAAGCATGGTGTTGGAGGAGCTGAGAGTTCAACATCTTGTTCCAAAGGCAATCAGAAGACGGACTATTCTGCACTGGGGGGAACTTCAAAGCCCACTCCCACAGTGACCCATTTACTTCAACAAGGCCATACCTCTTAAAAGACCCACTCCCTATGGGCCAAGCATATTCAGTACACCATATGTACATAGATGTTCCAGCGTTTACATCTAACTAAAATTCATCTGTGTAGGGGGTAAAAGAAACATACACTTAAATCAGTCTTTACAGCTAATATTTTCAGCTCACCTTTGCATATGGTCTTTTCTATCCCCTTTTAGAGATTTGGTTAGTTCTTATTTTTAATTCATTTTGGTGTCTGTCTTAGAAATGCTTTCTCATTTTTATGTTTTCAAATGAAATAGAGAGTTGTCCTTGGGATATGTTAATATTTTCTGTGTTTTGTTATTTTTTAAGGTTACGGGGGCTTTTTAAACTCTCAGACCTGGTTACCACATTCTCCTACAATGTTGTTTTATAACCAACTTCCCTTGAAGCTTTTTTTAAAAAACAAAATTTACAGCAGACAGAGACCATTACAAAAGGCAGCAACAAGTCACAGTTCCGAGTCATCACATGGTGCTCAGCTTTCCAGACATACATTGTTGGGGTTGGTCTGGTGCTGCTGTGTGTTCAAGTGCTAAAATCTGTACCTCAAGATCTGGTTGCCCTAAGATGAGCAAATTCTCACTTACACCAGCTTTTGTTGTGCAAACCTTGCTCCCCAAATTAATTGGTCAAGAAAAGGCTAAAGACTATTATTGGGCAGTAGAAAGAGAAAGGCAAGACTTGAGGATTGGATGAGGGGTTCAGGAGAAAGCAGAGAGGGAGGGAGGAAGGGGAATTGAGGAGAGGGAGAAGGGGAATTAGCAGCCATGAAGGGAGGTGGTTCACGAGCACATAGCCTGAAAAAACAGAAACTAACAAGGGACCTACAGCTAGGATGTAAGTTAGACCAGCTCCAAAACCTTCCCAATCTAGGCTTACAGCTTACAAATAAATTACCAAGACTGTGTGTCTTTTATATAGTCTAGCTAGAATATAAAAATATCATTTATAATACATCTACAGTATAATTTCTGTACCTAAAGCCCAGGGATCCTGGTGGAAGAGGGCATGGAAAGATCACAAAAGCCAGAGGAACAGGAAATGTAATATGAGATTGTGTCTTCTAGAAAGGACAGAGAAACTACAGTCATGAAGTCTCATCAACATGGCTGCCTAAACAAGACCTGAACAAAGATAACATCAATAATCATGCTAACAGGAAAGGGAAAAAGACTCATAAGACTTCAATCCTCAGCAAACAACTACAGGCAGCTTAGGAATGCTGAGAGCAAGAGGCAAAATCAAAGAGTCCACACATTGGTTATGTAATACCAAGTGGTCAGCTCTGAAATCATATATACACAAGTAACATTATAAAGATTGAACAGGTTGTATTTATATATTTATGTATATTTAAAACATGCACTAAGAGCATATATATATACATATGATATATATACATATATCAAAAATAAAAACACAGATTTTGATTTTAATAAAGCTTCTAGTAGAGTTTTTATTTCCTTAATTTCTTTTTTTATGCTTTTAATTTCTACCTTTGGGTTCCCTTTGCTTTACTTTTCTAACTGATTTAGATTTTAAGGCAAGCATTTTAATTTTATGCCTCCTTTATAATACATCAATTTAAAGCTATAATTCTTGATACTTCACTATCTAATCTCTACTAGTTTTGTTGTTGTGACTCTCAAAGTTTATATTCTTGGGACAGATGATAGAAAGTGATGAACAGACATAGAACAAATAAAACTACAGTTTTGTAAGTGCTATGGAAAAATACAAGCAAAGAAAGGGGACAGCCCTTCCATTTAAAACAGAATTATTAGGTAGGGTCTCACTCATAAAGAGATGCTTCTGCAAAATACCTAAACAAAGGAAGAGAGACCTTGCTGACCTTGGGTAGGAGATTCCAACCAGGGGAAGTGCAGTCTCCCAGGCTGTAAGGGTGAGCAGGGTGAAGGATGAGTGGATCAAAGAAAGGCCTGGAACATAGCTAAGAAAGGTGAATATTGAAAGCAAATATTCAGAAAGCTGACAAAAAACACCATGGTAGGTTCTATATATTATGCTCACCATTACCAGGCTGTTAGATGCAGTATTGATATAACCTGATTTTTTTTTTTAAAAAGGCATGTGCAGATGCAAGTTCCCACAGAGGCTAGAAGAGGATGGTGAATCCTTTATAGCCAGAATCGCATGTGGCTATGAGACATTAATGTGGTTCTGAGTCCAAACTCAGGTCTTCTGAATGATCAGTAAGTGTTCTTAACCACTCAGCAATCTTTCCAACTCCTGGCTTTTATTTTTTAAGTTTCCAATGTTCTGAGAAGTTCAGGGCTAAGAACAGAATTACAGGGCTTGGGTATTAAGTTATTGAAACAGTCCTGAGCACTGATAAGTTTGGGTTGTTTTTATACACAAAAGTAAAAACAGTATAGAGTAATGTAAGAATGTTAGCTACCAACTTCCAAACATGTCCTTTTCTTCATTTCTGTTAATGTTATTATAATTTTAAACTACATTTTCTCTAAGTCTTAATCAAAATGTATTTGTCTGTACTGAATTTCTTCAAGACTATTTCTACTTCACTAATTGTTTCTTCACCTTGTTTTAGACTATTATGCTGTATAGCTTTTAATATAAAATATCTTAATTTTATTTATTTATTTTTATACAATTATTTTAATGATATTTTGTCCTCTCAATGTGTGTAAGTCTTCAAACATTTCAAACATTGTCTTTATGACATATTAAATGTTTATCTTATGGCTTCTGAAGTTCCTGAGGATGCATTTCTGTTGTTTATTAAGTTTGCTACCTCTTGTTAGGAATTGTTCTTTCATGAATTTCATTATTTTCTGTTGTGTGATCATCTTTAGTATGACATTAGTTTTTGGAAACGTTTTCTGTCTAAATTTGGAAAATCTGTTTGCCAGAATGAAGTGGTGTTTATTTATGCCCAGTGCTCTTAAAACCATAGCTGTCTACTGTAAGTTGAAGGGAGGTCCGCCCTAACTCATGGATTGTGAAGAATGAACTGCTGTTGGGTCTGATTGACTGTTGATGGATTGTGGGGTGGTGTATCCAGAGGCTATTGAATGCAACTTACAATGCTTAATAAGAATCTTTATTCTTTTAGTATATATAAAAAAAACAATAGCTGTCAATAAGTCCTTGTATGATGATTTCTCAGCTTAGTTTTCCAGATCTCTGGAATAGTAGTGTTTAATGCCCAAGAATAATAGGTCCTCAGGAAATAGGTCAGCAGAAAAGAATGCTTTATTCTTGTGATTAGCCTGACAAGCAAACGGATTTGCACCTTTCTATACTAGTAGGTAGATTCACACTGTTTTGCTAGCCCTGGAAGAGAACACGCATTGAGGGTAGATACTGGTTCTCTATCTCCCTACCCCAACTACCTAGGGCTTAATGCCTAATTCTTTGTCCACAAACGTAATTAGAAGTAGACACTTGGTTAATCATCTCATGAACTTACTGCTGTCAGGGTTGGAAGTTTGTTTTTGTTTTTTATCGGTTCCCTTTCTTTCTTGTTTTCTTTTTTTGTTCAGTCATGTACCTAAAGGGTATCTGTTATGATATTTTTTTAGTTGTATAATTTGGCATATAGGTAGAAATAGATGGTGAAGCATTTTTTTCTTATAAATTGTTATCTTATTTTTCTTTTTGTTTTCATTTACCACACTTACCCATGCTAACTCTGTTTATTTGTGGAATCCATTTATGATCCATGAACAGACTCTGGCCAGCTCAAGCATGGTGAGCATGGTGAGCATGGTTCCGCCAAGCCTTGCCCTTCTCTTTCATTCCCTCTGCCTTGCTAAAAACCATTAGATTACAATCCTAAAGTTAGTCACCAAGATCTATTCCTTTAATTGGCCACTTCTTTCTCCTGAGGCTGACTACCAAGGTCCAGGTAGCAAAGTACTAAAGTCCACCAATCAAAAGCCCTCTTTGGCTCTTTTAATTAGCATGCCCAATTAAAATTAAACACTTCATTTTAACATTTGTTTCTCATTTTACCTTTATAACCCCCTATTTTCCTATGTGCCACATCTGTCTCCTCTCTATCCAGAGACATTCTTTTGTTCTCTAGGACAAAATATCCCTCCTTCCTCTTCTTTACCCCTTTCTCCCCCTCCTGTGTTCCCTTCCCCTTCTCCCTCTTCCTCTGTCTCCTGTGTTTGTTCCTTATCCATGTTCCTCAGAGTCAAATAAATCTCCTTTGTGCTGAGAACTTGGTCTGAGAAATCAGTCTTGGGGGTTCTGTGCTGATGCTTTTCCTTTCAACCCACACATTAAAGTCCTATTTGATGTCACTTCTTTCATGAGACTTTCATCTGTCAGTGAGAGATAATGTTTTCTTCTGCAGAGTCTTATGTGAATCTCTCATTTGGTGGCTATTGAATTCCATGTCTATTGTGCTTATCTTTATATCTTTTCCATCCAACTTTGCCCTACCCCTAGCATCTCACTGGGAAATTACAATTCAGGACAAGATTTGTAGTTGACTCATTTGGTATTTATCCCAGTTGGAACAGTATGTCTTTTAGAGTCTGGGAGTTAATTAAAGCAAATTGGATTTAAGTGGATTTTCAAACAGAAGCTGTAATATAAACGATGATGAATGGGACATTTGATCTGTAAGTCTGTTCCAACTTTAAGACCTAATAAAAACAGTAGCGGTACAACTAGTTGAATGTACCATGTTTCAGGAACTTTGCTGGGTGCTTTACTTACATGATCTCTGGGTCTCATCACAATTCATCTGAAACACAGATGAAGTTGCAGTAGTTGTTCAGGATTACAGAGCTAGTGAGGGATGAGGCTTCCATTTGCATATAATGAATGCATTAAGTAGCTTCCAAAGAAAGCAAAAAGCAAGTGTGTGTGCAGACCTGTCAAAGTAAAAGAAAAATACACTTTCGTGAAAAGAACATGTTTATTCCATGTGCTTGATCAGAGAGGGTGGACTAAAGCTCCGTCTCTGCCTGCTGATGTTTGTTTATAGGACTTCCACAGCCCTCTGTGTGATGAATGCCATTGTTAAAGTTCAGTCATGGATTGAGGTTCTACTGCCTCTGAATGGGATTGTGTCTAGTAGGCTGTGACTGATGGAGAATAGGAATTTTGTTTAGTTTATATTGTTTTCCATTCTTATTCCCATAAGATACTGGTGTATCTCTCTATCAATATTCCTATGTTCCATTTCCTGTTCTAAAGATTTATAATGCACTTGAGTAGAAAAGGGTTCTAAGAATTCCTGCAGGAAAGAAACTAAATCAGCATTTCTAAATTCTAGTAGACCACAGAACTTTTTTCTCAGAATATTTATTGCTGTTTTGTACATCTAACGTTCCAGAAAAGAAGCTTTGGGCAATAGTCTTCTTGCACAACTTTCAAATCTTCTTTTTTTTTCCTTCATATTGGAGTGAGAGATGGAATCCACTGACTTTATAGTAAGAATTTTCTCCCACTGGCCTCTAGAGAAAAAAAGTTAAACAAAGAGAAAGAGACTGGTAAGTAAATTCACTTGAGGTTCTGTTTTTGAGGTAACCACCTTGTTTGAGGCAAGCCTGCATGAAGGAGAGGTGAGGTAGGAGATCTTGAATCTGAATTTGTTCTTACCTGGACCTCTTCTTTAGAACATGCTTCTACGCCTTCTAAGGCTCGGACATCTTTGCCCCTTGCTTCCATACGGCTGCATAAACCCAGGTGGCAACTGTAAATTTTAGAAATACAAAGTATGGAGGAAGGTTCATGGGCAGATTTCTCAGTGCTGAGGGCAGCCAGAACTTGAGCCTGGTGTGTCATCAGCGTTAGGATCGTCCAAAGAAAAAATCCTTTGTAGGCAGTTTTATTCCCCTTTAAATTTTGGAGGGTTTGAGGAATGAAATCTTTCAGTAGCAAAAGCTGTTGCCATCAAAGCGCACCTGTTTTTTATATCTCCCAGCAACTCGGGAAACCAGGCAAATGAAGATGACCTGGGGAAGAAGACCAGGACTGATGCCAATTTCTTAGCAGAACCACTCTCCAGAAGGCGTGCTGTGCAGAATGATTGCCTTTTTATAACCATTCTGGAGTCTCTTGTCCCATGAAATGACTCTTAACAGTCCATTTTTCAACAGCCATAAATGGCCCTACTATGATATCAGGAAAACACTCATAAAACACATTTGGGTCAGGAATTCAATGTTATTTGTCTCTCGAGTCCCAATACACTATATATAAAGGCAGACACAGATCTATTCTGAATACTGAGGCCTTTGGAAATAGTGTATCCCAATTATGAGACCTTTGGAAATAGTGTACCCCGAGTTCTTAATGCTTGGTGCAATTATTAGCTCTTGCTGAAGCACAAGGACAATGATGATTTTTAGAACTCAAACTGGTTTCTTTTATTCATGTATGCTTTAGGTAAACTTCTAAATAAAAATAGTAAATTTAATACTGTTGCTGGTAACATTTTGTTTTGATCCTATTGTGGATCAGCATTATGCCTTTATTTAATGTATTTCTTACACTTGTCCTATAAGGTAATTTTTATTGCCATTTTAGGCATTGAGCCAATGGAGCTCTGAAAAGAAGAAGTCACAGAACTCTGAAATGATATTACCAACATCTGAAAACAACTCTGTACTTCCAAGGGTATAATAGGATTTCTGAAGGAAGAGGCAATTTCAGGTCAGGTCATCTGTCAGTTAGAGTCTACATAAAGGTGTGAATGGTATGAACTTGCTGTCAGTACAGAATGGTGTTACCAGAGAGTATAGGGACACACACAGGTGAATGATATAGAACAATTTCTTCCAAATGAAATGCCCCATCCAAGAGTAAAGCTGTTAAGACTCAGGAACTTCCCCAAGGAAGGTAAAAACAACTCAAGATTTTCTAAAGGTAAGCTTAAGAAAAGTGGAGAGGCAACTCACAAGTCTCAAGAATTTCCCGAAGTTTACCAGTTTCACAAGACGTGGCTCCCCAACCTCTACCCTCCCCCAGGATTATATAAATGGAAAGAACTGCTCTGGAAAGGAGGTAGGCTGACCTGTTGAGGTGCTTGCAGGTTGTATAGAGACCTCCAGGGTTGAAGTTTTCATGATTCTTCATCCATGTTGGAGCGGAATTTGGTATTATCACTCATTCTGTTGTTGGTTCCTCATCTGGAGTGCAGCAAGGTGCAATGAAAACTTCTGAGGGTACATGACTACAGTCTATCTACTACATTAGGACATACTAAACAAAGGGTGGGAGGTAGAAAAAGAGATAGAGGAGGGGAGTAAGTTCTTTACAACTCAGAGCCCCAAGGAGCATAATAAGGAGGTATGTTTTGTTTTCAAGAGAAAAGTTTCATGCTAACCTGAAGTAGGTGGAACCAGAAGGTGAATTTAAAATATTTTTGACTGGAATGAATGGAACTTGGCAATGTTTGAAATGCAGGAGTAGAGAAGGGGTATCAATGTATCATTTAAGAAACTGGCCTGGTCTCTGATGATGACGTCATTTCATGAGATAAGAAAGAAGGAGGGAAAATGGATGGTGGGGAAGGAATTAAGAGTTCTGTTCAGGGCATTGAATTAGCCAGTGGCCAGGATCGTTTGTTTTGTTTTGTGTTCACATAGAAACTACTCTGTGTAATTATACCAAAGGAGAATTTATCACAAGTACCAGTCATAAAGATGTTATAAAGGTTCCATTACAATTTTGCTGGTACTTTTCTTTTCTTGGACTTATTTCTCCATTTAAAAAAATCATAGATTATGTTTGTCTTTACTTGACACAGTCTTGACTATGTTGTATAAAGACAACTATAATATAAGCCCTTTTCATTGTTATATATTCAGTGTTTCTTATAGCTTAATGAAAAGTGATTGAAACCTTTTTGTCATCCATGAATTTGTTGTGGGCTGAGGTAATGTACTGAATGTGTCTAACAATTTGGTTGACCCTTGTAAATGTGTCCTATACTTCAACATAAATGAGTTAGTTTAATGAGGTCAGGGTACTACCTGCCACTAATGGGCTCAAGTTCAGATGCAGGTACAATCTCTGTTACTGATGCTGCCTAAACTGCTATCATAGAAACTTTTAGAACATGACAGCTGTTATTAATCAGAAATCATCAGTGATGCTACTGGTAGTTGAAGGGGATTTTGTTTCTTTCCCCCTTTCATCTCTATCCAATATATAATGCAATGGGAGGCTTCAGGTGTGGGCATCCATTTCTTTCTGGTCCTTGTCTAGGAGAATGCAACGCAACGGGGCAGCATTGGCCATCCATCAACATGTCTGCCACGTGCATGTTGAGTTGGAGATAGCTGTGCAAAACACTCACAGAAGTGTCAAGTGGGGTCTATTAGAAGGGAGTGGGGAGAAAGAACTGGACAATAAAGAGTAAAATGGAGATCACCAGTGTTTTCATTGTAGCTGACCAAGGACCCTGAAAAAGAGTTGAAGAAGAAATAAAGAGAAGTAGAGAAGCCACAGTGCCCTTGGAAAAGGTGAATAGCCATCTTATTAAATGCTGCTGAAAGGCTGAGGAAGAAGACAGCATAGAGATGTCCTTGGATTCATCATTGTGCCTATTAGTAGCGACCTTGGCAAGGGCAAGTCCAATCAAATGCTATACTTGAATAGTGAAAAAAAATTCAAACTCAGCTAAACAAGTTCTGATCTTTTCCTGTTGTCTCAGACACTGTCCTGTCTTTAAAGGATCTAACACTGAAAATTCAAAATTCTCATTCCACCCCCTACCCAGAAATTCTGGCCATGTACAACTTGGACGCCATGGAATCTTAAGTTAAGAAACAATATTCTTAGGTACAAAATTCCAGGGCCTCTAGGATTTCTCAAGAGATGCCTGAGTGTGTACAGATGGAAAGCAGGAGCAGGCATGGTCTTCTCATTACCACCTCCCCCAGTATTTATTTTATCACCCCTCCTCTTAAAGGCATGGAGGGATTTGGTGTTCTGATCCCTTTATTGCCAGGCAATGGCAGGGAACTTCAGACCACATCTGTCAGTTAAAAAAATTCCAAGGAAGCTGTCTGCAGGCTAGTCAGGCTTTAGAAGATGAAGGCCAGGTGATAAATGGCGAGATGAGCAGAGCTGCAAAGAGGGAAATGAAAACCTATTGAAAAACAAGGAGTGACCAAGGACTGCTGAGCAGCAGAGAAGGGCTCCAGCAGTCTTCCCAGGCAATTCCAAGCAGCCCAAGGAATTTTTAGTGGCTCTACTAGGATTATTAAGATAGAGAAGATTCCAAGGAAGAGTGCTGTGCTATCTTTGGGGCCTTAACTTATCTGGGGACACTAGGTGCATTATGTCCCAAAGCTTGTCTCTTGCCTGGATTGTTTGTCTCCCCACCTTTGGGACAGTCTCCACTGTGGCTTACTACTTTACGGCCACATTTTGGCCTATTTAAAATGACCAAAGGCCCAGATTCTTTTCACTTGCTTTAAATTCCTCTTGTTCCCCATCATTAACAGGATAAAGTACAACTTCTTTAATGCAGCATGCTTTTATCTTTTTCACCCCTCTCCCAGCATGCTCAGCAAGCACACATACAGCATTTCCCCTAAGCTCCAATTCTCCTAAGTATACTCCCCTTATCTTGGATAACTCCCACCCATCCTCTTCATCTAACCTTAGATACAGCTTCCCTGTGAAAGATCCTCCCTTATCTCTACAGTGACGTCAAATGCCTCCACTGTGAATCTTGATCCCTGTTTAGACAAAATCTGCATAGATGCCTTACTCACCTGCTATTCTCAGTTGGGATGTAAACTCTTGAGAGTTGGAACTATGTCCTATTTATTATTATAACTCATTCGGTATGACCTACTACACCAATAAGCATTCCCTGGATGAATAAATGAAAGAAGTAAGAGGAAGTAGAACTGGGCTGGAGTCCAGTAAGGATCTGGATATGCGTTGTCCGAATATCCCAAGGCAGTGTAACCAAGATAGAGCACTGCAGAATGAACCAAGTTTAAAGACAAGATGGAATTGCATGCAAAATTCAAGGGGACAGGGAATAAACAGAAGAGTAACTTCTGAAATGAGGAGTGGCAAATTCAGACAAACATAGAAGAAGGTACCAGAATGGTTGGAGGAGAGACTCTGGGTAACAAATGAAGGGCTCGGGGTGGATGTGGATGCCTGCATTTGTTCAGATTATTGCAACATGATACTGGAGACTGGGTTGCTTTCAAACTTATTGCTCATAGTTCTGGAAAGTTGGAAGTTCAAGACTAGGGCACTAGGGGTAACTCAGCCCTGCTTGATAGATGGTCCCTCTTCACTGTGTCGTCTCACAGTGGAAGGAGTAAGACAACTCTCTAGGGCTCTTTTTATAAGGACTCTAATCCCACTTTTGAGGGCTATGCCTCTGTGAGAAAACTACTTCCAACATGCCTCTTCATACTGTCGCTTTGGGGATTAGGTTTCAGCATGTGAATTCAGAGAAGCCACACACACATCACAGGAGTGGCAAGTCATCCAAGTGAGGCTCCATGAGCATAAGTACTAGGTCTGATTTGCTTTTATTTTATAACTATGAGTATTTTGCCTGCCTGTATGTATGTATATCATATATATGTCTGGTGCCTACAGATGCCAGACGGAGGTATCAGATCCGCTTTAACTGGAATTATGAATGGTTGTGAGCAGCCACATGGGTGCTGGGAATCGAACCTCAGTCTTCTGAAAGAGCAGTAATTATTTTTAACCATGGAGACATATCTCCAACCCCTTTGTAATTTATTTTATTTTGTTACAAGTTCTTAAATCTTAGCCATTTAGACTGGAATAAAATGAAATCTCAAAGTAGCTTTAGTACTGATAGCTAAATATGTTGAGCATTAAAAATAATTTAATGAATTTAGAGGAGTTGTATTTCTTTTTCTTAGAACTTTGGTTTTTTTCCATGTCCTAAGTTTAAATTAGATTGGTTGTTTTCTTATTGTTTAGCTTTCTGAGGTCTTTGTATATCCTAGACTCTAACCTTCTGTCATGTACATAGCTGGTAAAGAAGGCATCCATTCTGTAGACCGCCTTGAATCACAGCATCCTTTACTGTAAAGATGCTCTTTAATTCCGCAAGGTCCCATTTGTCAACTATTGGTCTTAATGCCTGTGCTACCTGTTCAGAAAGTCTTTTCCTGTGTTTATAAAGTTGGAGCACATTCTCTCCTCCCTCCTCTTTAAGATTAAGATGTAAGGGTAGCCGGTTTTGTGTTGAGGTCTTCCATCTATTTGGAGTTGGCTTTTATGCGGGATTCTGTTTGTCTATGTTATTCAAGACTCTTCAGAGAAACTTACTAAGTTTCTGTGATTATGTACATGCACATGAATAATGGACTTATTATTAGGAACTGGTCTATGCACCTATGTAAACTGATATGACCTACAGTCTGCACTTGGCAAACTGGAGGCCCAGGAGCTATGATTGTGTCGTTCAGGGTTCTGCCTCTCTTGGTGGAGTTCCCAGATGCTGCTGATACACCAGCTCAGAGGGATCAGAGGGCTCAAAGGGGGCAGTGCAAAGTCCGGAATGGGTGGGGCCTGCAGTTTGCCTCTACCTTCTGGGGCATCAGCCATCGCTGTACACCAGACCAAGGAGGGTGAAGTGGAGTCCAGTAGAAACAGTACCAAATGCTGTAAGTGTTACAAGTCTTAGAAAAGGAATAAAGATATTTGGGCAGCTGGTGGGGCAAGTGGCCAGGTCCCAAGTCTGCAGAGGCTTAGGCAGGGATGTCAGAAGTGGGTGCTCTGATGTGAGCTTCTGAGACTGACAGGAGCCAGTGCTTAGGGGAGAGAGAGCCTTCCTCCAAGTATTAGACCTCAGTAAAAACAGCCAGTCTCCGACAATCATTTGTGAAATAACTTGTGAGCTTCATGTGGACAGGGAATATATGAAGTTTGGGGAGTGGATAGGATTTTGAGTGGTAAACACATTCTGTTGGCTAAGCCTAAGTTGCTGGTGATGCTCTATTTGCATGGGGAAGAATTCCAGGTGCTGGGCTACATGACTGACTGCTTGTGATTACCTGGTTGGGGATGCTGGTTAGGTGCCCCAAGGCAGGCATGCAAACAGGGAGGACCTTAGCTCTACTTCTGTGAATTTCAAATTCTGAGATTTCCATGATTTGAGCATGCTCCATCTCACCAGCCCCATGCCCATTCCTCTGGTGCCACGGTCCACATGCCCTATGATTGTGTTTCAATTCATTGGCCATCCCCAAGGCAGGAGACAAATATCCCAGTTCTTTCAGTCACAGAAAGTTCTCTTTGCCCAGGCTTTTGCTGTATTCCCCTTTCTGTCTGAATGGATGGGTTCCCTAATATTTGTGGATTGTAAGCTCTTCTTTAATCAGTTCTACCAATTCAAATGCTAGTCTCAGAAAGAAATATCCTCCAGTTCCACCCAGAATAATGCTTAATTAATAACTGGTGCCCCAGGGTCTAGTCAGGTTGGTACATTAATCACTTCAGATTGCTCTAAGGAAATGTTACATGTAGCTTAGGCAACCAGCTTGGTTTTTTCCTCACAGTTCTGGAGGCTGACATTCTGCAGGTTATCTGTAGCATCATTTCATTATCATCGTGGCCCCCTCCCCAGGCTTTTTACTTTGGCTTACAGATGGCTGCCTCCCCACGTCCTTGCATGATCTTCTTTGTATGTACAGATCCCTAGGGCTTCTCTATGTTCCCAAGTCTCTGTTCTTATAAAGGCACTAGTCATGCCATAAAAGGGCTCAACCTGAGGAATGCATTTGAGCTCACTCCACCTTTAGAGTCTGTATCTCCAAGTATAGTCATATCTTTATATTACTAATTCAGCATATGAGTTTGAGGTAGAATACAAGGCAATCCATGATACTGGGACACATGGGCCACTGGATACTTTCCAAGACCTCAGAACTGCATCCAATACTGATATCCTCACAGTGAAGCTTGTAAAATACAAGTTTTACATCCCAGTCACTGCTAAAGACACATTTTCAAAAAGATCAGACATCAAAGGGGACACAGTAATCTAACGTTGTCTAATCTACTGTGAACTACAAACTTCTTTAAGATATTACTTCAAACTAATCATTGCACACAGTATGATGAATGTCAAATATGTTATGCTTCCTTACAAAATTCATGTACCCCACTAGTTTGCTGTAGTTGTAGGGTGCCTTTCCACATAGCTTGAGAACATTAATGACAGCCAACTTATATGGTTCATTGTATGTTCCAGTATCCTCCTAGGTGAATGTTGTCTATTCTATAATTCATGAAAATAGAAAACAAAGGTAAAGACTGTATACATAATTCCACCAAATAATGCAGTAAATAAACTTAATCATATTAACTGTCTTTAGTGATCAGTTTCCCACTCAACTGGGGTGCATAGATTGGTGTTATATATCCATTCTTATTTCCATTCAATGCTGTATACCTTCCTGAACTTCTAAAAAATAAAAGCTGTGGCCTGGATTCAGGAGACCAATTAGGGTTTGCAAATTAGGTATGTTCACATGAGATTTTAAGATAGGGAAAGGGCAGAAGGAATGGGCAGTTTTGATGCTTAGGCCTATTTGTTTGTCTGCACTGGCATTCTAGCACATTATCCCTAGTGACAAAATAGTTAGTTACAACATCAATGATACTTGGTGTTCATTCCACAAGCACCTAGTTTCTGGAGGTCAGGGAGGGGTGGCGATGATGACAGCACTTCAATGGTCCTCGATGCATCTCATCACTGAGGGCTATTCTTGAACTTCAGAGCTCTGGCATCCACTCACTCAGTGCTCCTCACCTTTTGTGGAGAGAGAGGGAGAGAGAGAGAGAGAGAGAGAGAGAGAGAGAGAGAGAGAGAGAGAGAGAGAGAGATACTTATATGTGGGGTGGGGGTAGATAGAGGTCCACAATGGGTATTTTCCTTGACAGTTCCATCTTATCTTTTGACAGAAGGTATCTTCCTGAACCTGGAGCTCACTGGTTGACTTAGTCAGCTGGTCAGCGGGTTCCTGGATCCACCTGTCTCCACCTCACGGGTGTGGGGGTTAAAGATGTGTGCTGCCACTGATGGCTTTTAAGTGGGTGCTAGACACTGGGACATTTGTTCTTTTGCTTGTACTTCACTGACTGAGACATTCAATCCACCTACATGTCATTTTGACCGTGGAGATGTGTCTGTGTGAGTGCACACATGCATATATACATGTGTATGTGTGTGCATGTGGTGTGTGTGTGTGTGTGTGTGTGTGATTCCTATGATACCTGGGATACCATTGGAGACTCACTTATTTTCCATACCATCAGACATTTTTAAACACTTTAGAAAACTCTGGATTCTCCGCTAAAGTATTCTTGAAATACTGAAAGTAATAATGTATTTCCTCTAAAAGGATCTGGCTGGTCTCATTATATTCCAGATATGTTAATAATAAAAAAAATGTTTGTATGGAAGAAACAGAAAGCAAGACTGAACACTGTATCCACCATGACTTGTGTTGAAAGCTCAGAAATTGAAAGATTCCATCCCATTTCTGTCTTTAGGGTCGATTAAAAGGGTTCTGTGGATGATTTCTAAGCAGACATTTTTCCTATTCTCTTCTGTACATTTATTTCTTGACATACATTTGCACTTCCACATTTCTTGAGAAACACACACCTACTGTGCACCTGCTTGGATGGTAGGTTGTATGAATGGAACTTTTCTTACTAAGTATGAGGAAAGAAACATAAATAATCAAATTTGTCTGGCCATCAGAAGACAAAACTCTTCTGATAATCCTAAACTAAGGGGTAGCTCCAAGCTTGTATACAGTTCTGCAGCAGGAAAGTTATCTTGCCTAGTCTCAACAAACATGCCTCTGTTACTCATCCCTTCAGAGCATAGGTCAGGCTGTCTAGTGTTTAGCCTGAGCAGCATTTACACGTAATTTCATCTTGTGAGCCAGAGAAAGAAAACAGAGATTTTGCTGCTCTGTGTCACTCTCAGGAAAATGAAGCCACATTCAATTGGATAATTGGCAAATGTTTAATTACAGGGCTACTTAGAGTTAAGGTAAGTGTGGAGAGATCAGTGTGACATGGAGAAAGACTTGGAAGATAGCAGTGGGAAAGCCATGATTGACTCTACCTCTGAATGAACAGGAAGAGATCTGTGACTGAAGAAGCTGAGAGTAGCAGTCCTGTGGGTATTGTGCTGGAACAGTAGACACAGAAGGCATTGGGACAGCCTAGCTGACCAAGCACATAGAGTTCCAAACTTACCCTGCACAGGAAAACATTAGGACTTTGTAGCAAAGCATCCTGTATTCCAGAAGATAATTCTGGATGTGTTACTTAAATGTTCTGAAATTATCTTTGCAGCTTTAAATAGAGGTAATAATGCCAAGGATGGCACACATAACACAAAATAACAAAACAAAACAACAACAACTAAAACCACATACACAGACACACATAAAACAAAACAAAACAAAAATATTTCTAATCATGATATGAAAAATACAAACAATAAAATACCATTTGTTTTTATCACTACTTTTATGATTGTATCACCATCATAATCATCTACAGAAATAGCAATTAAATGAAAATTATTTGAACAAGTGATGGACAGTAAATTAAAACTGACAACATCTGATGTTTGGGCTTCACATTTTTAAAAAAGTTTTACAACAAATTTAAACAAATTCAAAAAAGAGCAATCTACTGAATTAAAGGATTCAATTACATTCCTATGGAAATGATGGGGGGTCAGATTAAGCTCTTGCAAGTCTGTGTGCTAGTGAGGGTCAGGGATGGTCACTATGGACTTGGAGAAGACGGCCACAAGCAGAGAATAAAAAATATTTCAGAGGATGTATCAGGGCTCAGCATTCAGAGCTAATCAATAATGAAATTGTAGCATTCTGGAGTACTAAGTTCAGGGGAAGTTGGCTGAACCTCTCGTTGGGGGTGCTCTCAAATAAAATAATTCCTGATTAAGGAAAGTGGGAAGCTAGATACCTATTAATAGCCACTCCAGGTGATCATTTCCACAGCTCCCGTCTTTCTGGATGCTCAGAGGTATACACTAGACTTCAGAGGGTGACCTTGAAAGGAAGACATGCTGATGAACACGGGAATCTTCAGATGGGTATGGAATTGGCAACATTTCATACAATCCATTTGCCAGCTTTATTTTACAATGTGTCAGCCAGAACTCTTGTAGCCAATATTTTCTGCATTTGGAAGGGAAGTCCGAGATGCAGTAAATTATTGATGATTCTGCCAAAAAGGAATTTCACCCTTGGATAAAATGTGGATTAAATATAGTATATCCAGGGCATTGATTTTTAAAAAAAAGAAAAGAAAGTTCTGTTAATGTGCTTTAAAGGAATAATATTCCCCCCTTAAAGGTCTGTTCCATGTAACACCTGTAAGTTGAGATGCAATCAATCATTAGCAATGGTTAATATTCCCTACCTTCTAGAAATACAATACAGTCAAGGTGGTGAGGTGTGAAAACTGGCCAGAGCTCAATTCTCTTATTAGATGAAACCACTTTTGAAGTATCATTTTCTTATCCACCTTGGATTTAGCTATTTCTTCAGTATATCACCTTTTATCCATCACTACTTATTTAAATGAAAAGACTTCACCTAATACTCGAGTCTCTGGGTACTTGTAGTGGAAAAGAGAGCATAGTGTAATATCCACAAGAAAAGAGAAGCTCGGATTTCCAAGTTTCTGTAATAAAATAACCTGACAGAGAGATAGGATTTAGATGCAGCCATATGGGATAGCTAAATATTTATTTAAATGAAAGCCATCAGGGCTCTGCAATGAAGCCACGTTTTAGAGAAAATCTTAACTTGGGCTTCTGTTTTATCTGTTTCTTTAACTCTTTGGTGGTATGCTTGAAACATGATAGGATTAACAAGTGTCTAGTGAATTACATAAAATATCAACTAGTCAGCCCTCCTCACTTGAGGTGTTCAGCATGTGAATTATCCTGATTGTTGTGCAGTGCCTGGTGGGCACTCGAGTAGTATGCCACAAGAGTGCTTGTCTATGGTCACACCCATGCACTCAAACACGCCCCACTGAAAACATCACCAGCTAGTGAGAAGGACACTTTCAGAAAGGCAGGAACCAACCTCAAGATGACCAAGTCAACCATTTTCTAGCCACGTGACCTACATAGGGATGTGAGTCTCAACCTCTTCATGTTCACTTGAAAAATATGGAGAAAGGCATAGACTTTGAAATTAGGTTTAAAAACAAAATTCAAACTTACTAGAAGTATAATCTGAGGAAATAAGTCAATGCCTGGAGATGCCCAATGTACATACTTCATACATGGAGGTGGGGTCACCTGATGTGGTGCATGAGGGCTCATCAAGAAGTGTCTGATACATAGTGTGTGCAAAATGTAGCAGTTGCTATTTCTACTGCTCTGCGTCACTTGATCTTATACAAGAATGTTTCCATGCATCATCTAGCCCAAGATATAGCAGCTCAAACAAACAGATTTTGTAGTCTGGCCCAAATCAATCTTCTTATTTATACAATATTGTCCAATCCCATCATCTCTGTTAAATTGCTTAGCTTTACAGCTAAATTTTCCTTTCCTGTAGGACTGTAGCATTTTCCAGAACTTTTCGGTCATGGGACCATGACTATGACAAGCATCTAAGACAATCAATTAAAAAAAATTGTTTGTTTGGGCTATTGGTTTCACATTTTTCAATCCATGGTCAATTGGTCATGTTGTTTTGGTTATGAAATGTTAATTCTGAAAGAAGCCTGTCATGAAGCAAGACAAAACCATTCACCTCATGGCTGGGAAGCCAAAGGAGAGACAAGAGACGGGACAATCATTCCACATCCCTTTAGGGACCTGCATCCCTCCTCCCCTTCAAGGGGCAGTCATCCCACATCCCCTTTAGGGACATTCCTCATCCCCTTCAGGGGCATAACCCTAGTAGTGTGAAGACCTTTCATTAAGCCCCGTGTCTTACAGCTCTCAGTACCTTCCAATAGCCCCTGGTTAATGACAAGGCTACATGAGCCTTTGGTGAATATTCCAGATACAAACTAGGGGCGAGTCCTAAAACCTGTGCCTTCTATGGTGATGTTTCTCGTGGTTAAAGTAGCCTCCATCTTTCCACTCACTAATTAAATATTTTAACATCCCCCTTCCATCTATCTTCCCTTCTCTTTTGCCCTAATCCATTTCTACCCGGAAGCTTCCTTTCTCCATGGTGTTTTCCAATTTTGATTACTCTGCTGCTTTGTCCCTGAATTTAGGGCCACAGTTCAGATCCACCTCATGCTTTCTTGGACTTTTACATCAGCTGTCTAACTGACAGTCTACCTTGCAGTCCCTCCCATTCATCCTCCACACCACAGCTAGACCAATCTTCCTCAAAGGCTGCTCAAATGGAAGTTGGCCCTCAACTCCGTCCATGGGGCTCCAGGTTCCTACAATATCAAGGAGAATCTCTCTCTCTCTCTCTCTCTCTCTCTCTCTCTCTCTCTCTCTCTCTCTCTCTCTCTCGTTTGTGCCATTTTATTGCTAAGGGGCTTGATTCTCAATAAAAGTTTTATTCACTTAAATACTTTGGTACTATACATGCTTTTAAGGTAGAGGTGGCGCCGCACACTTTGCCATTTAAAATGTCACTTAGTCCTTTTTACATCCTCCAGATCCCCGTATGTTTGCCCAGCATAGTGCAGCCTGTAAATGTGGAAACTGCTGAGGGCCACTTTCTCCTCAGCCCAGAAATGAAACCACACTTCCCACTCCACCATTTGTGAGTCTCCTATTTCACGATTGTCATATTTTACCTGTCACATCTGTCTCCAGACTCTACCTCCATCTCCCTTCTGGTTTCAGGCTTTGTGAAGAAGTGGAGTCTTATGTTCCCTGGAATGTCTCTTTAAGGCACTCTTTCTGAACTGGAAATGAGAAATTTCTACAGCCAGGGGTAAATTCAGACTTCTACACAAGTGCCATGAGGGGTGGGGGGAAGCATTTGCATTCATTGTTTCTCTGCTGCTGAGTCTATAACACATAACACAACTTACGGGTTTACATAAACAGCTTCTTTGGAACATGGTTGCAATCCATGGCATCAGGGAAGGCATGGCAAAGCACTTCGATTTATGGTGGACTGAGTTCCCAGGGCAGTCTATTCATGCTGTCTTCAGAATACAGAGGCAGCCAAGGAAGTAAAGGCCAAAAATAAATTTCAAAGGCCACTGCCAGTGACCTACTTTTACCACCAAAGGCCACTTCACTTCCATGACTTTGCAGACTCCTAGAATACTGAGTGTCGCCAACTGGAGACCAAGTATTCAGAACGTCACTCAGTGGAGGACATTTCAGATTCCACAGTCAGGGTATTATGACTCCAATAAGGAAGCTGAGGCTCAAGGCAGTTAAATACCTTGATGCAGGGATGCTGAGTTATTTATTTGAAATTATTCCTTATTGGCTACACAGAGAAGTAGTGATTTAGGGCTGGATCCAAGAGCTTTTTGATTTAATCATATCTTATCCTTTAAGTACATATTTCTTGTTTGTGTAGTGTTTAGGTACTTGTCTGTTGCTGTGACAAATAGTCTAACAAGAGCAACTTAAAGGAAAGGTTTTAGCTTACAGTGCAGTACAGTCCATTGTGGTGAGGAAGTCAGATGATCACAATGTAGCTACCACCAGGAAAAGAAGAAACAAGGCAGGCTGCTTTCTCTACTTACACAGCCCAGGATCCCAGTCAGGGAATGGTGCCGCCCACAGTGGGTGAGTTTTTCCATCTCCATTAAGGCATTCAAGATAATCCCTCACAGATGTGGCCAGAAGTTCATCTCCCAGTGATTCTAGATCTCATCAGATTGAGACTAACCATCATACACAGTGAACTAGATTACCCTGTTCTATTTACTTATGTAGGTCACTACTTTAAATAATACACTATTAGACATAGTAGTGAAAATTATTCTCCTTACATTCACCTGTTTCTAAATTTTCCAGCATGCTGTAAATTTTCTGGCTTCTCAGACCACTGCATAAAATAATCTTTCTTCACAATAATGACAGCAGACATACAGAAAGAAAAAGGCTTATGAACAGCACCAGACAAATTGGTATTCTAGCCTAATGACTTTGGGTAAGTTATTAACTCCCTGTGGGCATTTTCTCACCTGTAAAACGAGGATGACACATCTTACTTCACTGGGCGGTAAGGAACAGAAAGCACATTTTAAACACTGAGGCAAATCAATAAAATTTGACTTTCCATCTCCAAATGCCTATTCTTTTTTTGCAGTCAGTAAGGAATAGTTTGAAACAGATAGTTTATTCTACTAAGTGTTTTAACTATTCTCTTTAAAGAAGAGGAAATTCAGTCTGCATGTAAAATGACATCTACTGAGGAGAGTTGTCATCATATCAAAGACCCTTCATTTCTCTTTTATAAATTCATTATTGAGGGAAGGCAAGTACCCACAGCTGCCAAAACCTTGAGCATAATTTCAATGACTAAGCTCCAATTCCCACACAAAGAGCAATATGATTCTAACCTCAGAGTTATTCAATCTCAGATGGAGACAAATGAAATAGAAATGAAATACAGAAAAGAGTTATATAAAATGAGGGGCTCTAGCCAGTTTACAATATCTTTTAGGGAAAAAAATATATATCAATCAGTCATGGAAAAATATCACATCAAGCGTCTGCTTTGACCCTAACTGTGTGTGTGGCAGAATACCTCACAGGCTTTTCTGATGGTTTTTACTGTTAGCTTATTGTGTAGTCTGTGCTTTCTCAGTTTTTCATCATCAATTAGACTGAGAAGGGCTGTTGACCAAGCTCTCGGGTAGTCTCCCACTTGGACTAAGCTCCTGGCCCTCAGTCTCAAGGCCACAACTTCCTTTCTCTGCTTTGGGAAGAGCGAGGGCAATGAAAGCCAGTGCCCAGGAAGCAGCCGACCACACAAGGTGACTATCCTTGCTAAACATGCTTGCGACACTCTTCCTCTAAATGTTAGTTTATTTTATAAAACTGACATTAAGTTTTTGTTGCAGTATCAACTTTGCAGGTTTGTGCTTCTTCTCCCCCTGCCTGTCTGGAGGACTCCTTCCTAGAAGACTCCTTCCTGCAGAGTCATTTCCATTTCTTCTTTACACTCTCCATACTCTCTGCCTCCTGATGGGCTTCCACCTGCCTAGCTCTGCTGGTGACCCGAGACTCTCTGCCCCCGTTGAGAACTCTCTTCAGTGCTAGAACCATAGACGCATCTGCCTCTGCACTTCTTCACTGGCAGTGAACATAGTATCAGGCACAGATTTCAAACTAAATTCATCATATTTCACCAAGCCTTCTCCTATGACACACAGAAACATGAACATGAGCCACAGATGTTTATTTAAAGCTTTTTCAACATACATGAGTTCTGTAATCAAACTGTAGCCCCAACCTATGGTTAAGGAAAATAAGAATTCTCAGAAATCATCTGCCTTAACCAAATATACAGAACTTGTTTAGTTAACATCGTTTTCCTAGTTAAAAAATATGCTTTTTTGCAGTATAATTTGATAATAATGGATTCCCTTTTCAGGGCTTAACAGGTGATAGGGAATATGTCTGATATCCTTTCTTATATAGGATGAAAACCCAGAAAAAATTATGAAAAATGGTGTTTAGATATTAGGACAACG
Source organism: Arvicanthis niloticus (assembly GCF_011762505.2). Classification (NCBI taxonomy): domain Eukaryota; kingdom Metazoa; phylum Chordata; class Mammalia; order Rodentia; family Muridae; genus Arvicanthis; species Arvicanthis niloticus. The sequence continues at coordinate 44,626,511 of NC_047662.1, forward strand.
GGAAGCAAGGGTGTGGAAAGCTAACCAAACAAGGTGAATTCTATCTGTGATGGTCAGGTTTGTTCTCAAGAATATACATTGGATGAGGAACACTCATACAGGTCAGTCCTAGGGATGGGAAGGTAGCTAGAACTTGAAGAACATTGTATAACTGTAGAGGAAGAAGAGAGGGGGATTAAGGGAAGACTTCAGAGCAGTCTTCTAGAGTTTGAATGAGCATAAAGCTATGTACATGTGGAAGAAATGATTTAAAACCAGGGAAGTAACTATTGGAAACCAACAACCTGAAAGATCTCCATAAAATGCTGAAATAGTGTGTGGCAGTCATCTGAAATGGAAAGATAATATGGGGATTGGGTTTCCAGTCAGGTTCTCTGAGGGGCATCCCATCATTAATAGGGCCATTTAGCTGGGTGCAGTATGAAGAAAACACCAAGAGGACTCAACTGATATCAGACAACAACATACCAAGTCCAATGCCAACAAGGAAATAAAATCTATCACCTAATAATGTGAAGTCATAACCTCCAGTCAACTATATGGACTTAACAGGTATTCTAAGGATCAAAAATAATACAGAGTATAGATAGGGGAAATGTCATAGATGGAAATAGACCCCAAAATGACAGGTATGATGAGTCTAGCTAACAAGTGTTAGGATATATATTTCATAGATTCAAGAAGGTGGTGAGAACATAACCAGAATAAGAAAAAAAGCATTATATAAAATTAGAATTCAAATGAAATTTTTAGAAGCAAAATTAAGATTCAAATAAAATGTCTAGAAACAAAAACTTGAGACCTGAAAGAGAAATCACATGGATTTGATCCTGACTAGGAAAAAGTATTGAAGATTGAGTAATTGATGTTTCCCCAAGTAAAAGATATATGAAGAGAATGAATTTTTTAAAAAGGCAGGAGAGAAAGTCAGGTGTGGTTGTACTGGACAATTATGGGCCTGTAACTAGAGGCTGATGCAGGAGGATGATGATTACAGGCCAGTTTGGGTCCAGTCTTACCTTATCTTAAGAACAAGGCAGCATCCCAGCATGGTGGCAATCAAAGCCAGCCTTGTCTGTATAGTGAGTTGTCAGGGCAGAATGGGCTATATAGTGAGAACCTGTCTTGAAAACAAAACGAATAATAATTTTAACTACCCCCTCAAAAAAAAATAAAAAAGGAAGAAAGCAAAAAAACAAAACAAAACAAAAAACAACAACAACAACAACAACAAAAAACAAAAAAAAACAAAAAAAAAAAAAAAAAAACTAAAAACCCAGGAATACTATCTGAAAAAAGTTCCCAATAACAATCAGTATAAAATGTATTGCTATCATTTCTGGACTATAACATAAGTTAAAGAAAATTCTTTACATATAAATAAAAAAGACGAGATGTTCATTTCTATGCAATGGCCTAATCCCTAGAAATGAGAAAATGTGAGATCTTTTTCTCCATTGTTATCTTTAAACCCACTTTATAAAACAAAGTAACATTAAGTTGTGGTATTTAGAACCTTGGTAGAGGTGAAATGTGGGGTAATGACAACACAGACTAAGCAGGAGGAATTTTAAGCTGTTGTAAGGTTGTCACATGGTACACCAATGGTCTAACACAAAGATAGCTATAGTAGCTTTAAATGTTAAATTGTGAATTCTAAATAAACCACCAAATACTTAAATCAAATCAATCAAATCAATTTATGAGCCAATTGTGGAAAAGTTACAAATCCATAATATCTAGATTTATTTTTTCTCCCAAAATGAAATCAACAAATGAGCAGATAAATGGAACACACAATTCCCAAAATAAGAAGTACAAATAGCCAATAAATATAGCCAAAAATTCATCCTTAGTCATCAGAGAGATGCAGATCAGAACTATGTGGAGATTCTATCTCACTCCTGTCAAATGGCTAAGAAAACAAGCAGCAAACGTTGGTAGCGCTGGGGGAGGCTAAGGTACCGGTGGTGAGGCTGCAAACTAGAGTAGCCACTGTAAAGTCAGTACGGATGCTCTTTACAAGTCCAATACTAGAACTATCGTGGTACTAGCTGTACCAGTCCTAGGTTCATGTCCATAGAAAACTAAGTCAGCACAGTACAAAGGTACCCACGACCATGTGACTGTAGTGATGTTCACAGCAGCCAAGTTTTCAAATCATCCTCGATGCCCACCATTGCTTGGATAGATTAAGAAATTGTGGTATATATTTAAAATAGTTTTAGTCAAACCACAAAGAAGTACAAAACTGGAGATCACCATTTTAAATGAAATGAGCAAGATTCAAAAAGACAAATGCCATGTTTTTTCTTATATAAGGATCTAGATTTCATGTCATATATACAAATCAAAACTATACTGAAATTTTACCTCTACATGTATACATATATACATGTGTACATTTGTATATGACTTGAAAGTAGAAGGGGGATGTTTGGGAAGAAGAAAGGAACAATGGGAGGAAGAGGGGGGAGAATAAAGGGTAATGGGAAGTGGATCAGAGCAAAGTACTTGATGTACATGTATGGAAAAGTCATAGCAAAATCCATCACTACATGTAATACAGATATAACCATAAATACAATGTCAAACAAGTGGACAAGAAAGAGTATAGAGAATAATAAGGCTTAGGAAGAATGAACAGTAAAACAAGATGCTAACATTATACCAGATATAAAAGATCATTCCAATTAAAAGAATATGATTTTTAAATGTACTTTAAAAGCAAATCTTACTTTATAAAGAAATGCTTTTAAAAAATATAAATCTACAACACTTATAATATATCATAGATAAAATTACAAACATCTCAAAAGAAGTCAGAGAAACTCCTGGGTACAAAGGAAGACACTCTGTGAATTTGTAGTCTTCACATAGAAACTGGGATGTTACATTGATCAACATAAACTTTTAAATGTGACTCTGAAAGATTGCACTGGTTTCCCCTGGGATGAAACAACACACCAGGGGATCAACAAAAGGTAAACAGTATCAGTTTTGGATCATCAGACCCTTCATCAGCCTCTTAGCCCAGCAAACAATTGTGTGCCACACTGAGACCACTGTACTTGCCTGCCCTTCCTTAGAGCTTCCCCTGAAACCCTGACGCATAGAAAGCACCAGGACAAAGATGGACATCCACACAGGCAAAACTCAGAAGTGAGGCAAAAATAGCCCCTCTTGTGCCAAAGCTTAAAAAAACAGCAGATGGGAGGAAGTGGACTCATCCTTTTCCTCCTTCCTCTTTATCATAGACAATCTATAATGGATATGACTCTCAGCCAGTGGAGTCAGATGTCTGGTCATTTCTACCTATGGTCCACTCAATAATGCATCTTCTGATTGTCTTTCTTCCCAGTGTGTCCAAGAGCAAATACATGATATTGCATGGATTCCTGCCAAGTTACTCATATGGAAACAGCAATCTCAATTCTGCATTATGTGCAATACAGGCTCATCAATGGGGTAATAAAATTACCATTATTTTGAGATGATGACAATCTTTCTTGAAAGCCAAAGGGACTTCTTAACAACAGGAATGCCAAAATTGTTGATAACAGGGACTCTTAATAGTATACTTTGAAAAAATACATGAAAAGGGATAGTTGCAATAATTCCATTAAAATTGTGTTATTAGGAAAAGAACTTAATCTAAGAAGGGCATTAGACCATAGGAGACATGAAGTAGTGGGAAGACATGCTATATTACACAGCATAAAATCTAAATAAACATTCCAATACACACAAAAATTTATAAATGTAATGTAATCACCATTAAAAGTCTATCTTTAAAGATTAAGTTTATTCCTTATTTTACATGTATGAATGTTTTACCTGCATATATGTATGTGTGATATGTATTTTCCTGGCCTCTCTGGAGGCCAGAAGAGGGCATCAGATACCCAGAAGCAAAGTAAGGTCCTCTATAAGAGCTGCATGCAATCTTAACCATAACTTACTGAGCCATCTCTCCAGCCCCAAGTCTGTTAGACCTAGCAGCTTAATTATAAAATCTGAGCATGTGAACTCATGAAAATAGCCAGAGATGCTTTGGGAAAATGTAATAAAGTCTAAGGAACCATTAAAGACAGCCAGGTTTGTTACAAAGCTATCAATTTAGGATTGCCAGTTACAGGGGCAGACAGCCCAGAAACCTGGCCCGAGTAAGGACAGACGTAATGGTTGTTGAGTGGCCATAACTGAGCAGTGGAGAATTAGTAGATTTTATAATAGCCACACAACTGCCTAGTCACTTGGGAACAAATAGATTCTCTCTTCACACTACACAAGATAATAAATTCCAGATGCCCTGACAGTGTCTGAGGTTGGGGTGTTTTCTTCCATAAATTTTCCTGTATATAATTCTCTCCACCGTCCTTTATTTACTGTTAGTTTCTCTGGGCTAATGAGGAATAGATTGCATTTGAGTGCAATAATAGAGGAGGTGTATCAGGCTGTAACTCTGCAGTGGACGGGGGTTCAGTCCCATGCACTGCCAAAGGAAAGCGGGGCTTATCAGAAATTAATTCTCTTATTTAGTAAACAGTACTGAGTTCCTGCCCAGTGCCAGACACTATAGTGTTAGGATACAGCTGTGAACAACAGCAACAGTAACTCCTTCTTGGAGCAAATATAATACTGGGTGGGTGGGAGTCTGTATGGAACATTAGACAGTAAGCTGTCATGTGTTCAAGGGTGGCACATCCCTGAGGGATCTAAAGCAGAAAGATGGGTGAGAAGGGCAGACTTCACCAAGAAGGCATCCCAGCCAGCAGGGGGGTTGTTTGTCTCTTGTAGGCTGCCGATCTGACACGGCTGACTAAAACAGCTCTGCTGCTTCCACTCGGCGCCAAGATGCGAGCCAGCCGATTTGCATTGCGCACATGCAGTTCAGTTTGGCTCCAACCCCTCCCGAACTTAGGTACCACATTCTGACCAATCACCCCCTCCTGGGCGGGGTATGCTGATGTGGTATGCTAATGAAGCACTGCAATTTGACCAATCGTACACCTCCATGTGTTTCACACCCCGCCCAGGGCTGGGGGTATATAAGCAGCCTGTTCTGGGCATTTGAGGTCTCTCCCTGAAACCTAAAAGAGTGCTTCTACAATAAAGTCTGTTGAGAAGGATCCGGTTTGTCGTGTTTTCCTTGCTGATCTAGCGTGGAGCGCGACAGTCTCTGATGTTGGAGTCTAGAAGGGAAATTGTACTAGTTCTCTTGGGAAGCTCATGCAGCGAGCTTTGCACTTCAAGCACTCTCCATGGCTTCTGTCTGGTCCCATTACCTGTGCTCCGTCATATTATTTCCTCTGCCTAAACCCTCACCTGAGGCTAATAATGAGCTTCCTAGTCTCGGACTTTCAACATCTCAAACTATGAGGTAAACAAGCATCTTCTTCATACACTCTCAACGTCTAGTATTTTTTACGAGAGCAATGGAAAATGGACTAACACAGAAGCTGACACAGGAGTAGAGATGTGGCAAGAACATGCAGTTATGTGCGTGTATTTCTAGGTCAAGGAAACTGTGCAAAAAGGTCTGGAGAGAGTGTGAGCATGGAATGCTGCAGAGTCTAGCTCTTATAAAATTCCATGGACAGGGAGGGAGAGGAGGGGGAAAGAAAGCAACACCAAACTATGTGCATCTTGTAGGACTTTATAGGGCATCTGAGGACTGCAGTGTTGCCTTTGAATTAGGGAGCTGTTGGGAAGTGAGTCAACAGTTATTGTGGGACCTGTGAGATAGCTCAATGGGTAAAGATATTTGCTGCCAGGCCTGATGGCTTGAATTTGTTCTCCCATACTTATATGGAAGGAGAAAACCAACTCTCTCAAGTAATCATTTGAACCACACACATGCACACGTGCACGTGAGCGCGCACACACACACACACCAAACATGTGACAATTCTGTAAAAAATTGCTTTATATAAAGTTTACAAAAGCAAATCATGCAGGCAGTTGCTTTCTTACAAGAGAAGAATGGTCATAGCTGTGACCAGGGTAAGGCAGGGCAGCTGCTGTGAGGTGTTTGATTTCTACAGATATTTTGAAGACATTGATGGTATAGTTTATTGACAAGATGGTGAGGAATATAAGAGAAAGTGAGTCAGAAGGGTTCTAAGAACCTCATGTGATCCCTCAAAAAGGTGAATCTGCCATTGACTAAGATGGGAGGATGTGGAGAGGTATCTCAGTTGGCTTTCTGTTGACATAACTTACTCACAGAGCAGGTGATTTGTAGAACAGAAGTTTATTTACTTCTGAGTTCTAGGGTCTGGGAAGTCCAAGGGAGAAGAAGCTAAAATTTGGTGAGGACCTTTTCTGCTCGGCTTTCATATTGTGGTCCTCAGTCTTTGTAAAATAGAGTATATGGAGCCAGCTCATGTTTCCCTTTGCTGTTCTACAAAGCCACTGCTTTGTGATGGAAGCCCCACCCACAGGACCATCTCTAGTCCTAACTACCTTTGAAAGGTTTTATATATATATATATCATGTGAAATTTGAAATTTGGAATTTAACTGCTATAACAAAAACTACTTGAAAGATATCAGTTCCTTCTTAGTTTTGGATCTACTAAAGTTTAAATACTTAGATGTAACTTTTGATATCAAATAGTTCCAAAGTTTTAGAATTCAGTAACTAAATAAAAATGGACACATAATCTGAGTATGATCAGGTCATAAATAGAAGTCATAAGAATAAATTAAACAAAGAAACAACAATTTCTAAAAATCACCATATGTATACGTTTTATAATAAAATTATATTTATATATTATACAATTTAAAAAATTTTTTTAAATACTGAAAATATGTTAAAATTTACATATTTACCTACATTAGTTTTGTTTCCTCCTGCTGTGATAAAATGCTCTGACAAAGAAGTAATTTCAGTCAGGAATCTAAATATTAGGCTAGAACAAAGAAGTAATTTCAGGCAGAAATCTAAGTCTTAGGCTAGAACAAGGAAGTAGGCTTCAGACATGAAAATGACTTTGGGCTAGGACAGGGAAGTTGGCTCAGATACTTGGGCCATCCTGATAAGCCCTTTGAAACAGTGGAAACAGTGATCACTGGAGTGTTCACTTTGTTTATTGCCTTGCTGGTTCTTTGACTATTTGTGTTTATTGTGTTGCTTGTTCCTTGACTATTTACATCTGTTGTATTGCTAGTTCCTCAACCTAAAACTGACCTTAATACTTGCATGTAATTAAAATGGTATAAAAGTAAAAAGGAGGAGGGAGGATGGGATGGGGGCTTTTAGGGAGGGTAAATGAGAAAAGGGGATGACATCTGGAATGTAAATAACTAAATTATACAATAAAAATGCCCTGAGAAATGCAACTAAAGGAAGAAAGAGGTTTATTTAGCTCACAACTAGAGGTGCAATCTGTCTGTAATGGCCAGATAGTTAGAGCAGCAGGAGCTAGAAGCAGCAGATCATATTGCATCCATAGTAAGAAGAAGAGACCAATACAAGCATAGTAGTTGCCTGCTTATCTTTCCCACTTTTATATAATCTAGGAAAGTGACTGCCTAGGGAGTGGTGCTACCCACAGTGGGCAGGTTTTCCCACTGACCTTCTCATAACCTCATTCTGACAGGTAAACTTTGTCTAGACAATTTCTTATGAAGAATCTCTTCCTGAAGGGTTCTAAATTTTGTCAAGTTGACAATTAAAACTAACCATTGCAACTTGTCAAATGTTAAATTTCAAATACGGTTATAAAAATCACCAATAGGTATTACTATCTAATACATTAGTATCCCATACGTCATTTATAGAATATGTAAATGAAGTCAATAGACTGCTGGAAAAATCAGTGTCAATATGGCATAAGAATTGTTAGATATATAAAGATTCTTGTCAAATCAATAAGATAAAAATAGCCAAAGGAAAAAAGTTCAAGCCTGAATACAAAATTCCTACAACAACAACAAAAAGAAACCATTAGCATATTTGTAGAAATGTACTAACTGAAACAACGATACTGCTGTGTTTGGGCAAAAATACTCAAGTTGTGTTTTATTTATACTTTTACTGTGTATTGATATTAAATTTCCTGAGCTGGTTAGGCTTGGTGCCTCAGATTTGTAATCCTACTTCTTGGGAGGCTGGAACAGAGGGACTGGGAGTTTAAGGTCAGTTTGGTCTCCATAGTGAGTTCAAGGCCAATTTAATCTGTATAAAATGTCTCACACCAAAATAAAACCAAACAAAACAACCAAAGCATAAAACTTAGAAATAAAAATAACTATCCCAAGAATGAAGTGGTTTAGAGCTTTATTATTTCATTTTATATGTTTGAGTGTTTTGATTATGTATATGAACACACACTATGTGCATGCCTGGTACCAGAAGCATTACAGATAGTTATGAGCTGCCATGTGGGTGCTGGGACTTGGTCCAGATCCTCTGGCAGAGGAAAAAATGCTCTGAGCCATCTGTGCAGCCACTAAGTGCTTTAAACTCCCATATTCTTTGACCAGTTTTATTTTCTTATCATTTATCTGAATGAACTACTGGCTTATATATAATTAATTATTCAAAAGAAAATATATTTATAACATTTTAACAGAACAGATATGAATTAAAAGAAAGAACTAAAATAATATCAGAGACTATACTAAATAAATTTTGCCACAGCCATAGGATGTTCTAGGCATAGAGAAGAGGGGTGGGTGGGAGTGATAGGTGCAGACCTCGTGCTTGAAGATTTAAAAATAAGACCTTTTTAGTGTACTTAGTACTGTGTGTGTGTGTGTACAGAGAATGTGTGTATAGGTACATGTATGTATTATAAACAACAAAAATAAATATACAAAAATAGGTCAGGCATTCAAGAGGTGGTAGTTGGAGGGCATGGGGAAGTTAGAGGGTGGAAGGGGATTGGAAGTGTTGCAAATACAGTGTACTCATGTATTCAATGCTAAAAAATAATTTTTAGCACTATATCTTTGTGTTCAACCAAGACAAAAGTCAATAAATTCAATATTAAAAACTATATAAATGTTTTATTTGTAGAATCAACAAACTCCATGACAAAATAAAAACTGAAATAGTTTTCCATTGCGGAAAAATTAATGTATGTATAATCATCATAAAAAATCTAGAAGAAAACATTTGAAAGTATCTACAATTGCTATATCTGGATAGTGGGATAGAAAGTTTTTGTCTGATTCTTTTTGCTTAATTGTATTTTCTTAGTCTTTTACAATGACTGTTTTTTATACTTTGGTTGAAAAGCAAAATCAATATACTAAGGAATAAAATAAGAAAGTCCAACAGCCCTGGTTACCATCCAACCTTATATAATTCTGGGTGTTTCAAAGCCACCCAGTTATGTGCTGACAAGTCGTCCAGATGTTTGGGATGAGAAGCACAAAATATCTTTGTCTTGGCAGATTAGGTGGCTGGGCACACAAACAACCTGCCCTGTATTTTATTTGGTGGCACTCTGACAAGGCGATTTCCCTGTCACCATCACTTTGCCTTACTGCTTGGAATTTAAGTCACTCCCCCCACACACACACTTCCCAGTTTCTAATTCCATTTCCTCCATGAAAATATCCTTCAGCTTGAGGGAGGATGATCATTTCACTTCACATATAGGGAAACTGAGGCATAGAGGTGGAGTAACTGGACCAAAGCAACTGACAAGTTATACCTGGGGTAGATTTTACATTGAGGTTTCTCTACCTCCTAAATTTCTCTCCACTGTAATTTCTCTTCTAAAAAGCGAGTAGGAGGCTATAGACAATTTCAGGGGTTGAGACACATGAAACAGTTTTTCATATTCTTAGTTTGATGACAGCCTACCTGTGAAGCCTTCTTGGCTCCCCCAGATTTTCACTAAGGTAGGTAACACATTACTTAGCAACAGCTTTAGATGAACCATCTGGCTGTTTTGTACTGTATCCAGTTTTGACTTTCACTTAAGCAGGGAATGTGGGCTTTCCATATACCGTTCCAATACCAATTTCATTTTAAATAAATTTAAATAACTCTTAAGTAGGTTTGAAGAAAATATTCAACCACTAATAGTACAAGTATCACTAATGGTACATCAATATCACAAAGAAAAAATTATATGCTGAATGCAAACATCCGGAGCTTGGGAAAAAACCGAACTAAAATATGCCTTTCTACTGTGTTCAGTGTCTGAAAACACACAGGAAAGGATGCACTTAACCTTTGTGAATGCCTTGTTGTGTCTTGGTACTTTTTTCTGTGAGTTTCCGCTTAGTTCTCATAGGTGTTCTATAAAACTAATGCACCCAGATGACAAACTCATAAGAATCTATGATGGTGTACCTTAAGGCAACCTCACTAGTAAATAGTGAACTTGGGGGTTAAACTGAAGGTACTGGGTTTTCGAGGACTCTGCTTTTGGCCACAAAATTTATAAGGAAATAACAAACTGGTCTGATGTTGTAATGCTATATTAGCATTCCACTACACACATTCAGGAAATCCAATGTTTAGTGCTCACCCCAGGCTGGAATTGGCTGATACCATGCAAGACACATGCATCTGATTGGAGCTTTGAAGACTAGGCTAGATCCTGGAAGGGGGGCCTCAGTGTATTTCGAATGGAGCAACTCGGTGATGTGCACAGCACTAAGGCCAGTGTCTGAAGCCAGTGCTCACAGCTCCACTGCAGACTTTTTCTTGTCTCATCTTTTCTCATCTTTTTCTTGTCTCTCAGAAGCCTGGGAAGAATAGCACATAATCAACTTTCAACCTTCAATCAATCCAAGCTGGAATGGTGGGGACCACCCAAGGATTCAAGAACCTTTCCACATCACAGCAGAAATGTCACTAAGTGGACAGTGTGGCAGCCATGATGCCTGCTCACTTCATGCTGTTGTCCTGGCTCTCTAAATTGCTGACTCTCCTTTTGAGTGGCTCTTTACAGGGATTCCCACCACAGGTGCTCAAATATCAACAGTGCTTGAAAAGTTCCCAACAGTTGTCCTTCTCATCCAGACTCTGACATAGTTTCTAGAAGAACACCAGAAAAGAGTCCAAAGAGTAGTGGCACCTTGTAAAACACATAGTTCAAACTCCCCACCAGCTTTTCCAGCTTGTGTGCATATAAATTCTATCCATAAGAACAAAGACCACCATGGCCTCTGCTGACCTCTGCTCTATGTTTATAATTGGTCAGATCACATTCAGCCCCCAGGGAGGTCACAGTGCTGACCCGATACACTCACCATCCTTTTTCCTCTTTAGCTGACTAATCAAGGCTTTTAAACCTGACACTACAGATCTTTTTTTCCCCCCAAGCCCAGATGTACTCAGCTGGAGAGAGAAGGGGCTCTGTGCATGATGGAACAGCATACCCAAGTGTAACCCTGGACAAGCAGCCTGGGGGCTGTTCTTATCAGCCTTATCCCACCCCTGACCATAGCTTCCCACCTAGAAGGTGGGTCACATTTTTATCAAATTTCCAGATCTCAGAGTCTCCCAAAACCCATCACATTTTGTCTCTGATAAAACACTTTCATGTCCCCAACAACATCTAAGCTCTTATCATGACTGTGAAGATTCTTAACCAATGTGGTCACTTCCCTCTCCACCTTGGAGAATATCCTCCATTTCCTTCTGATAAGGATTACTCAAAGAGCGACTAGCTGCAGATAGAACATATTGTTTGAGAATCTGCCATCATTTCGTACTTCTACTTCCAGAAGGCACCCCTCACCATAGCAACCAAGAGCTGATTCCATTCTTTCTGAGCCTCTTCCACAGTCTACCCAGTGAGCACCAGCCTGTTACTGTATCCACCTGAGACTTGAGACCCTCAATTGTGAAGTGAGGAGATTCAGTGGCTCGTGCTACTGGAGCTGGCTCCCTGCTCATTTCCTTTCCCAAGACTTTGCAAGTACCTACGGTTACCTCTTAAGTCTCGAGCTGTATTTTGTTTTTAAAAGATGTTATATACCTCTAGGGTGCATATGGTTTTACACTTGTTCCAGAGGCCTTATAAAGCTGAAATGTGACTTTTCTGTGTGTTTCAAAGTCAAAGACATGTCTTCGGCTGCTTAAGTCTCTACTCAGCATCTATCATGGGGGTAGGGAGGGGAACATAGCAAGGCATAACATTCAGGACCCTACTGTTTACAGAATGAGCTTGGTGGCTTCACGCTGGGATTCAGCACTAATGGCCCTGCCATCTCCTTTCCCATGATTCTGGGCAATTGACCTAATTTCTTAGGTTTTAGTGTTATTGCCTAAAATGTCAGCTACTAAATAGGTTACTCTGAAGATTACATTGATTAATACAAATGTTTAAAAGAGTGCCCAGAACACAGTTGTATTTTATAGACATATTTAGCATTACTTATTTAGTAATTATTTAAATATTTTATTATGCAGGATGCATTCTATTCTAAGAATTATGTTATAAGCATCTGGTGATAGTAGAAAGAACAATTATAGTTGTTTTTAATCTTTATGTAATACTGAGGCTGACAGTAGTTCCTAATTTAAATATGAGAATTATTACTTTTCGAGGCCATACCTAGGACCCTGGTCACTTGGCATCCAGAGCTCACATTGCTTGTATTGTACCATAACTCCTCAGCCCAGTTGTTTTCAGGATCCCCCACTGCCAAGACATAGAGAGGATTAGGCTCAAGGTCTAGTCTAAGAAACCACATGGAAAATAGAGTTTGTGAGTTACCCCAGTCCCCCATCCTGTCACCTTACCACTTATGGATACAATGATGCCTCCTTTCTCCTACTTAGGAGGACATTTTGTAAGGCATATGAGTGATGTTTATAGAGACAACCTTGAATCAGCTTTGGCAGACCTCCATCTTCTCTGTGTTCCTTGACCATCTTTTCAGAATGACTTAGGATAGATGACTCACACACTCTTCTAAAGTTTCCACCCAAAGTATCCCTTAATTCTCTTGCCACCTGAGGCCTGCCTCTGTTAAAGTAGGCTGCCTGAACTCCTGGACCACACTGCGCATGAAGGGTCTCTAATGCCCTTCTCTGCAGCAAGAAGTAGCAAGTCCCTTACCTCCACTGCCCACCATACCAACCCCAAATGGATACTATGTTGAAGAAAGCTGGTGTAACTCCTTAGTCATTATAATCCAAGGCAAAGTGAACAAATAGGTAACCCGTTGATAGAGTCTACAAGACATCTTCAATTCCATTGGAAAGCCTCTGCTCCTCTCATGACAACACATCTCACAGAAACACCATGACCCTAATCATTCATCTATGGCTTGGGATGCATGGGCATTTGTTTCCGTAGGTTATCTCTGAACACAGTAATCCCTCATCAAGTTATGAGTAAGGAAGTTTTCATTAAAATAACATGTAGTGAGATAAAGTTTCATTCTTCAAATGCAGGGTCAGTAATGACTCTCTGAGCTCACATAGAACTCACTAACTTTCCTCCAACAAGGACAAAAACTTATAGAAATAATTACACACACACAACACACACACACACAGAAAGAGAAAATTTATAATTCTAGAGATCAGGGTGTGAATGAAGCTATGATTCCTATGGAAGCTCTTGGAGAATCTGCTTCCATGTTCTAAACTTCCAGAGTCTGCCATCTTCCTAGAAAAACAGCATGCCACCTTCCAATGTCTATCCTTCCTCTGTCGGTGGTAATTCACCCTTTTTGACCTGGATACCCCTTCTTCCCTTGGTACAAGGTCACTTGAGGTTACATTGGGTTATACCAATGATTCAAGATAATTTCTCCATCTCAAAACATTAATCCCACCTGTAAAATCTCTTATTAGATCAAAGGACATTGGAAGGCTTTTGAGGTAGACACCCTTTGTGTATGTGGTAGCAGGAGGCATTATTCTGCCTATAACATGTTCCCACAGTGTCAGTGTTGCCTGAATGAAATATTTCTTGTGTTGAGAACAAGACTATCCATAGCCCTAGGGCCATATGCTTCTCAGTCTCTTCAGCAGGAAGAATGGAGACTCCCAGGATGTGATGTATGCTCCTTGCGCAGAAGCCTTCAGGAAACTCATCTCCTACTTGCCCAGCCCAGAGCTTAGCCTATGGCTCTCTCCTGTTTCAGTGAGGAGCTTTCAAAGCAGAAGCTGAAGTGGAATGCCAGCTCAACTTCCCTGGGTAGAAATGTAAATTGGATGGCTCTCTGAAGAAAATCCAGTATGTTGGTACCATGAAGCCCTGGATGAACACTGGACACAAGGACAAGGGAGCCAGTTTCCCCCGCACATCCCTTAGAAGCCACTTGGAAAGTTACTAAGAAATGAAACAACTGCACACTTGTCTCTCCCTTCATGACTTCTGGCTGCTCTCACAAACATCCAGGAGAAAGTTTTCTATACTTTTGGGATTAAGTGTCAGAGATGTAGGTGGGGAAGGTTTAGGGAGAGGCTAACATCCTAATAGTCAACAACATCCCAGCGAGCGATTGCTCTTCTGCTGACGTTATCTTATACATTTTTGTATTTAATCATCAGGAACAAATCCCTGTAGGTATTTCTGAGTCTATGGTATTATGCTGGTGTCTGGGGACCAGTTTCCCAGAAATGGTGCAGGCAATCCAAATGTACCGGTTGTTGACTTTTCTGCTACGCAGCCTTTAGAAGGCTGGAAATGTTTCTCAGCTTTCCTCATCTTCAGCATTTGTTTTATGGAAGAACACCTTTGAAAGTTACCTTTTCTACACACATTCTGTGGGACCCTTTCTAAGAACAACATGGGATTTCACCTGAGCAAGCTTGTTTGGTTATTGGCTAAGACAGAGAGACCTTTTACACTTAAACCTGCTAACTGACAGGATGTCTCAGTCAGCTTTGCCTAGGAAAATTTCACCACAAAGTATTTTCCTCAGTGCTGTCCCATGCTGCAGCCTTGGGGAGCTGTAAACAAACCTTTTCCCTTCTAGGTTGCAAGTGCAAATTTGCAGTTTCTTTTGTCGGTGTTGTTGCTGTCTGTAATTACAGAATCTCTGAGTTCGCAGGAAGCATGAGTGTTGTTTAGTCTAGTCTTTATTTAATATATAAGCAATAGCCACCAGGTTTAGGGAACTTACTACTTTGGCATCAGTCTGTTGTTGGCGTGTACTTAATACATCCAATAGTTCTTAGTTTGTAATGGTTTGAACTCCCATCCCTTTGTCCCATTTCTGTCCTTGAAGCACTGTCATAAAGAGACACTTAATCAAACCAATGTGTATTTCCAAAAGACTGTGGGATAGCTCTCATTTCCATCATAAGAGCCACTGGACCATGAGAGTAACCTAAGTTGCTTAAAGCCCACCCTGTATTTCTTCATACATTAACTCATCTACTTGGCAAAGGCTTAAAAGATACAAATAGTTGTTACCACTTCCAGGTGAGTACACAACAAGTTCAAACAAACTTATTGATTGCCTTACTCATGTCTAATGTTAAGGCTTTGTGACAAGGCCTTAACGTTAAAGAGGGTAGAAGGCAATATATAGGACAACATTCATCTCCACGCTGCATGGAGCCTGCGATCTCATAAGAATGTAAAGAAGTTAATGCCTATGCATACCTACAGGGGAAGATAAAACTAATAAATAAAACATGATAAAGCTTTACAGACTTTACAGACTTTACATCTCAGGGGCTATGGATATAGACTGAGTGTTTGTGAACAGGACTATCTGAAAATCAATATAAGTGAAGCCTGGGAGGCAGGCTGTCCTGCCTGGAGGATATTGAGGAAGGGCAGATGGAGCTCGATGAAGAAGGGAGGACTTAGGTGAGAAGAAATAGAAGTTAGGCATACTGTGTCACAAAGAAATTGTGTGTTTTAGTAGCAGTGGAAAGCAGTGGCAATGTTTTAAGTAGAAGAGGTTTAACTGTTTTAAGTAGAGGCTGACTTACACTTTTGCAAAAGTCAGTCTTGCTACAGTGTGCAGAACAGATAAGACTTCAGAGTAAATACAGTGACCCGAAGGAGACAGAGATCAGTGACTGTTCAGAAACTGAGGGGAGAAAACAGCAAACTGAAGCTCAGTGGCTACAGAGATGGAGAAAAGTTGATAAATACGTATTTGGAAAGGAAATTGTATGAGTTTTGAGAATGAATTAAAACAAAGAATAAATAGCAAATGTTTATTACTCTAGTTTGAGTGGCTTCTTCAATAGTTGAGCCATGTACTGTAAAGGAAAAGAAATGAGGAGAAACACATTTTAGGGATAAAATAGAAAAGGGGGTTAGGTTTCAAAAGATACATGGCTTATAAGTAAAAACCTTTCTTTTCTGTATCCAACATAAGTGGCTGCGGTCTGTTGATTTGTTCATTTGCATAAGTAAATACAAGCATCCACTGTGTCATATACACTGAAGTGGCCAATGGAAACATGGGTATTTAAGATATGATGCCACTATAGAAGGAGATGTTCACTCCATACAGTTAAATTGGTAATTAGAGCATAGTTAATATCATAGTGCATATTATGAGAATGACATCCTGAAGATCCTAAGGAAACTGAGAAAATGGGAAACTGATAGACATGGAGATACACATTTGCCTTATAGTGATCTGACTTGGGACTATCATAGGAGATGGTTTCATAAGAGGCTTTGGGCCCCAAGTAAGTGCTTGCCAAAAGATAAAAGTGAGGTGGGATTCTGGGAAAGTGAACATTAAAAAAAAAAAAAAACATGAAGGCTTTCTAAAGGAACTCTGGCTAGTCATGTCTGCTGGAATGTAGACATTAATGGAAAAACCAAGAAAGTAGTAGAATGGGAACTGATTGATAAGAACTTTTATGGCATCTTAGGAAGCTGGTGCTTTATCCTTTATACATAGTGAATCTTTTATTTAAATAAAACGCCAACATCACTGTACATGAGAGATAAGTTTAGGGGTATATTGAAGGTTATGGCAAACCCCAGAGAAGCAAACAATGAAATGTGGAAAAGATAATTAAATCTGAAGCATATTAATCTAAAGTGTTTGTTTGTCTGTGAGGTATATAGATCCAGAAGCTAATGAATGGATGTTGCTATTTCTAGTACATCAGCCTGCTGGCTGGCTGTGGTGGTTTGAATAGATATGTGTTTGACTGCTTGGCCATAGGGAATAGCACTATTAGGAGATTTGGCCTTCTTGGAGGAGGTGTGGCTTTGTTAGAGAAAGTATGTCACTGTGGGGGCGGGGCTTTGAGGTTTCAAATATTCAAGCTATGCCCAGTGTGAAAATACACACAGTCTCCTGGCTGCCTTTGGAAAAGACATAGAACTCTCAGCTCCTCCAGCACCATGTCTGCCTTCGTGCTGCCATGCTTCCCACCATGATGATAATAGACTGAACCTCTGAAACTGAAAGCCAGCCCCAGTTAAATGTTTGCCTTTATAACAGTTGCCTTGATCGTGGTGTCTCTTCATAGCAATAAAACCCTAACTACTACTGGCTGTACTAGTATGAAGTTTCAGCCTCATGCAGGGATTCCCTCTGATATATATCATACATGATATATGTGGAATATATTTATAGATAATGAGATTGACACATTAAATTGAACCTGTTAAAATGAACACATCTTGGAGGGCTGAGGACAGTGACTCTCTGAGCATGGCCCCTCATTATCCTCTGGATCTGTAGGCCTCAAAGACCAACAAACATTTTACAGTTAATATGCTCCAGATATAATTATCTTTTCCACTTTTCCTTGTTTGCTTCTCTGAGGTTTGCCATATATACATATGCGTGTGCACGTGTGTGTGTGTGTGTGTGTGTGTGTGTGTGTGTGTGCGTATCTCCTATGCCTATCTGCCATGAGACACTGTGACCACTGTGGTAACAAAGACTATACACAAGTGATACATTCAGGAAATTTCTCCTACTGTTGCCCACTGAATGAGATAGTTATTTAACTGAGGGATTCTCACTAGGTAAAACTGTCTACAAATTGGCTTGAAATCATGACAGCAACGACAAGGGCAGTCTAAATTCTCCTTTGAAAAGTTTAATTTCCATAGAGCAATTTACTTTTAAAAACTAAGTATTCCAGTATTATAGATGAACCCCCAAGAAAGGCATTTGGCGGAAATCACTTACTCTTCTTGGACCTGTGCTGTCAGAATTTACTAATATGCAGTGGGAAGAGGATGGTCAAGGCCACCACCTGCTAGTCGATCCATCTGGAAAACCTTGTCTTGCTACCTGAGCTTTATGTGACTATCTGTAAAAGAGGTCAGACCATCATGTTGCAGTCCATAAAGTTTTGCAATGTTCTAAAACGGGGAACAGAATCATCATTATGTGTTGTTCACACAGTTAATCTGTGAATTCCTAAAAATTTAGATATGGTACTAGCCATGCATGGGCCATTACCATTGTTCTGATACATGCCACCTGTAGGTAGTTAGAGAAGTCTTGAGGGTTGAGTGGGAAAGTTTTCCATTCAGGCATGTTTTAAGTTTGGGTTTCTGCATCTTTTAATTTCATAGCAACAATAAGTCACTTCACGTCTCTGGACCTATTTCTATCACACGTATAAAATTGTTATTTTACTGAGCCATGAAGTTTAAAATGATGGTCAGTATTTCCCAAGCACTGCCATCCTTTAACCCTTTTTCCTGATCAACTTCTCCTTTTGATCAATAATATGTTTTTCTCTCTAATAAAGAGATCTAGGGAGTATGTTTTCAACAATTTTTATGAAAGACATTTATTAGGCCATAAAAAGGCAATGTTAACATTTTTACCCACTTGCTAGTACATGAAGTTCCTTTTTATGGGTAAGCTTGTTTTTCTTCATTTTTCACTCTTCTGCACTCAAAGTTAGCCCAAATGTGGTAACAATAAGTCCTTCAGACTGGGTTAACACATGTCCTTCTAGGTTGGATACTCCTCAGCCCCCTTGTTCATCTTTGAGCTCAGCATTTTAATCATTGCTTTGCCCACGAAGCTGCTCCGGACTTTAATTCCATCTCTGGTTTTCGCCCTTTAAGACCCCCAACTCCAGATCAGGGCTCTGCTGGATTTTGTGGAACAGCAAACAATGTTTTTCATGCTGCTCAACCGTGCTTGCCTCTGCCCTTCCCTCTGAGTGCTTGTGACTTCTCTTCCATTGCAAGCCACAGGCTACAGGTTTTCCCCTCCCCTCTCTTCTGTTTCCAGTGACTACCACCTCTACTTGTCACTTTGATATGTCTTGATGAACACATCTTGGTGGTCTAAGGACAGTGATTCTCTGGGGATGGCTGTGTTAGAATTTTGTCTAAGCTCTGCCCCACAGTTACCAAGTATGCCTGACTCACTATAAAAAGGGCTGCTTGCCCACTCCACTCTCTCTTGCTCCCTTGCCTTCTTGCTACCACTCTGTCCACTAGTCCCTTCCCCACTCTCTCTCCATTCCCTCCACCTCTCTGTCCACATGCTCATGGCAGCCTCTTCTCTCTCTCTCTCTCTCTCTCTCTCTCTCTCTCTCTCTGTGTGTGTGTGTGTGTGTGTTTTTCTGTCTCTACTGCCCTCTCAACTCTTCTCCCTATACCCTGAATAAACTCTATTCTATGCTCTATGCTATACTATCATGTGGTTGGTTCCTCAGAGGGAAGGGATGCCTCAGCATGAGCCCTAGGAGGCACCCCTTCCCCCTACCTGACTACACATCCACCACACCTATTCTTTCTCCTATATCTTTTTATAAAACACAACAAGTTGAGCATTTATGATTCCAGTTAAGGTCATAAGGTGCCCTTCCAGTAAACAATGCTTACTTTTTAAAAATAAATCTTTGAAAATCTTTTATAAATCCCACAAAATACTGCAAGCATAGAGATTTTGGCTACCACCTCCTTTCTTCTGCGCTGATCCACCAAAAAGCTTCAGAGGCCACAGTGGACTTTTGTCAATTTTTAAAGGATGTATCCATAACGGAGATTTTTTTTTTTTTTTTTTTTTGATATCATGATCTTTAGAGCAGATGCTGGCTCAACCAGTATGTGAAGGAATTTCACAGGGAACATGTCTCTGTTGGTAGAAGCAAGATGTATATATAGTTCAATAGATCCCCAGCCAGGGGACATTTGATGCTAGGAGAATACAAAATGGCTTGGTTCATAGCAGTAAATAACAAGAGGTTACAGAGGGAGAGAACTGTTTTACAATTCCATGAGTAATTATTTTGGCTTGCCTGTCAGTATGGTACTGGTCTTTAACACCTGTCTCAATACAGGGATCAACCCCAGGATCCCTTTTATTCATTAGGCAAGTACTTTGCCACCAAGCTGCACAATAGCCTTCCAACCTCCCCCCACCCCATTTCTGAGTCAAGGATATATCAAGAACATCTCCAGCTCAGCAGCAGGCAGCTGTGCTTTAGTGCTGTTTCTTTCTTTGATTGTAATTTTGTGGTTGTCTTTTGCCATTCATGGTTCTTTATGGACATGCTAATCTTTTCCCCATGAGAGCTATGTAAAGTGTCCTTGTAAAACACACTTATGTGATTAAAACGATATAGTGTGTTAAAAGAAAACATGAAAAAGCTGATGTACCTGGTACAAACTCGCATCAACAAACTCACAAAAGTGATACACACATAATTAGAATTAGGAAATCTAATTAGTTGAATGAGAATGATGCTTTAAACTTTCTATTGAGTTTTTTATTTATTTGAGAATTTCATATACACATGTAGTGTGTTTTGAAAAAACCCACCCCTTCTTCCCTGACCAGCTCCTTTCCTATACCCCCCTTCTGCTTTTCTCTCCCAACTTTCCTGATTCTGCTTAGTGCCACCAGCACATGTGCATGGGTGTGGGGCCATCTGCAGGAGCATGGGGACCTATCAAGTTCTGCATCCATGAAGAAAACTGGCATTCCCCTTCTCTGGCAGCTATCAATTGCCAATAACTGTTCATCTAGGAGTAGGACTTCATGAAACTTCCATCCATGCTGAGCATTTGCCTGGCCTGATCTTGTGCAGATATTGAACATGCACTCACAGCCATTGTGAATTGTTGTGTATAATAAGCCATCCTCTTTGGAAAGCATTGTTTCCCGGCAATCCTTCACTGTCTCCATCTTTTACAACCTTTCCCACTCTTCCTCTGTGATGACTCTTGAGACTTGTGAAAAGGTTCGATGTAGCATCTGAATTAAGGGCTGAGCACTGTATGGTCTCTTGTCATAAACTCACTGATCAGGT
The DNA here is from genome assembly GCF_011762505.2 of Arvicanthis niloticus. Taxonomy (NCBI): domain Eukaryota; kingdom Metazoa; phylum Chordata; class Mammalia; order Rodentia; family Muridae; genus Arvicanthis; species Arvicanthis niloticus. The sequence continues at coordinate 44,647,670 of NC_047662.1, forward strand.
GTGAATTTCTGTATTAATTTCCATCTACTCTTAAGGAATCATACAAAAACTCCCAGAGCCAGATGTGAGTTACCTGTTTTCAACTTGAGTTGCTGATCATTGGGATCCCATAGAGAGAAAAAACATTACAAGCTATTACTATTGTTCTTAGTTACCTTATAGAACTCAGTAGTAAAACCATGTTGCTGAAAACACTACATACTTAAGACATAGGACATGGCGAAACTAAACCAGTATTAGCCTGTAATCCTTATCCCTTTTGTTATACAGAAAGATTTTTATGTTTACTACTGGGGAGAAAAATAATCGACAATATTACCTACTTGTTACTCCCATGAACTATAATAACTACTGCCCTGATAAGATATGTCCACTGGTGCAATAACACAAATGTTATGCGAGCAACCAATCACTTTCTGATAGGATTTATGGCTTGTTCTGTAATACAGAGCTTGTATTGGGTATTGTTAACTGATCCAAGAACCTGTGAGTTGGCAGGTTGTAGGACTGTCAGGAAAACCTATCTAGTTTTCAGCTAAGTGGTATTAAGCTGTTACTTAAATACATATCTTTATAGTCATAGACTAGTGCACCTCTTGACCCTCGTATGACATTAATACATAACCAGGGATCTGATTAGGGATCTCATTTATACCTATTAGTATTTGTAAATAACTTATTCATTTACTCCAAACATTACTTATTTTAAATGTATTTTTAAGTTTCAAACATACTTGTGTTAAATATATACTTAAACCCAATATTCCAGAAAGTTTCATAAAGAGAAGATATTGGTTTACCTGCATGACATTAACCAAGCATTATGTAGTTAGCCTGCTTGCTAGTCTGATTTTACTTGCTGCTGGTGTTTTCTACATAGTGCAAATTTTTCCTGCCAAACCAGTAACACGTATGCACAAAATACTTTAAAAATCCTAAAATATGGCCCGCTATGCCCAGATACACCTTTCCAAGATACATATTTATTGTACTTATGTTTTTCTTTTCTTTAAATAATGGGAAAGATCTATTCCATAGGGTCACTTAAACATAAAACAAGGTAGGAGAAATGTAAGTGCTTTGCACATTAAAAGCAAATGCTCAATCCATGGTGGCTTTCTTTGCCTTGTTGTTGGCATTCACTCTCGTAGTTAAAACAGAAACAGAAAAGCAAAGTATTGGCCACAAATAAACAGAAGTATGTTTGTATCTTTTCCTAGAGAGTTAATATAGACCTTAAAAGTTACAAAAAATATAGTTTTCACTTCAGAGTAGGTCTATTGTTAATCATCAATTAAAACCCTAAAATGTGTAGGAAAACCTTCACAAGAGAGTAGCTGAGATAAAACTGTGGTAAGTTTCATACCTGAATCAGTGTGATTCCACACACCCTGAGCCATTAAGGACTTTCTTCAGTGATTTCTTTCTTTGTCTCCAAGAGTTGTCCCTGGAATGCTCCCTGTCTTTCTCCAGTCCTTCTTTCATAATTCTAAGAACCACCAGCCTCTGTTTCATGAGCTTCCTATGCATCTTTCACAGTGTTTGCCCTTACTGTATTCTCCTTTGTCTTTCCTATGGCTGTGATCATGGTCTCCCACATTCCCTGTGGCTGATCCTCTTCATCACCTCGTCCTCCAAGGCCTCCCAAGCCTTCAGGCTCTACATATGGCTTGTAACTTACCTTCTGTTCAAATCTTACTGCAAATTTCTTCCTCTGTCTTTGTTCTTTGTCCTTTATAAACACCATACCTTATCTCTGGCAGTTCTACATCTGATGTCTTTCTCTGGCCCAGTCCCCTCTTCTTGCTTCTAGTCCTCCTTCAAAACTTAGACCAGTGGTTGGTTCTTCTTTGGAACAGTCATCTTTGACCCTTGTCCAAATGTTCAATTAGGGCCAAGTTTCTTAATTATATATTTCACTTCCCTTCTCTTTGTCTGTAGTTAAACTTACAAGACAATAGTATATGGAGAAAGAGCATGCTTGGCTGAGCTCAGCATTTGATCTCCCAGTATTGCTCTAACGGGCATAATGAGCACTCAGTAAATATTGGTTGAATGAATAAAAGTATAATTTGTCCTTAGAACACTAGGGGTTTGCTTGTTGGTTGTTTAACAAATTTCTGTATAGTGTTTTAACAAAATTGAATATAATATAACATTACTATTATTGTATTTTGTTTATTCACAGTGTTGTATAACCATGGCTGTTATCTGGCTTCTGAAGATTTTCATCACCCAAAGGGAAACTTCATATTCATTAATCAGTCACTCCCTGTTTCCACTGCTCTCTGGGGAGCCGTTAATTTGCTTTCTGTCTCTGTGGATTTGCTGACTATGGCTATTTCATGCAAACAGAATCATCACTACATTATGCTTCAGCTGCCAGTGGGAGTGTCTGCCTCTTGATACAGACTTGTCCTTATCATCTCTTACCCATCAGCACAGTGCCTTGCATGTAGAATGCTTGGGAAAATCCTTATGGAAATCGAATTATGTTTTCTAACTTGACAAACCAAGCATAAACCCAAGATATATTGTTTAGTTCTGATAGCAAATATTTTCTTGTATTTTTACTTGTTGAAAATTAAACTGAAAAAAAGTACTGACTTATTCACTTTTACTGTTGCATTATATGCCTATTTTATATATTGAAGATGATATTGTAAATAAAGGTGTGATTCTAGAAAATACAATAAAATAATAAAGCAGAATAGAATATTTAGAACAAAAGAGCAACAAATATAAATTAGCCATGCAGATGGCTAGGGAATTATCACAGTTAAGGAGAGGGCTGGTTTCCCTCACACCAAGAAAAGGGAAACGTTTGTTTCTAGGTTGTGAGAAAAAGCACATCTATTTTAAGCAGGGATGGCTTTTTATTATACTAAAGGAACATTCTAATTTATTTATTCATTTCTAAATTGTTGCAAGTGATCATTTTGTGCCTGTCACTCCTCTGCAGCATGGTAGGTCTATGATGTAGTAAAGTAGGTAAAGAATTGCCAGACATAATCCATGCACGATCCTGGCAGTGTTGTCTGCTCAGTATCAAATCCTGCTCTGTAGAGTTTGTCAGTTCAAAGTGATTCCAGAGCAGCAGGTTTGCTGAGCCGATCAATTTGGAAAATACCTTCTCTCGAAGCAGTGGGTGGAGTTTGGAAGCAGTTTTCTGTAAGAACAGTCTGATCTCCAGGTCTTCCAGGAGGACTTGTGAGCATTTCTACACAGGTCTACAATCATTTTCCTGATTTTGTACCACCTGGCAAAGATTGACTCCAACATAGCCCACCTGTTAGACATTATATTTTGATCAAAAATAAGATTTCATTGACTGCCCAAGAGTTGGAAACTTACCCAAGAGTCTGCTAAAAAAAAAAAAAAAGAAAAGAAAAAAAAAAAAAAAAAGAAAAAAGAAAAGAAAAGAAAAAAATAAATAAAAAGAAAAGGAATGTAGCTAAAGCTATTTTCTGCATTTGCAAAATTCAGTTTTGGCTTTTTTGTGTCTTGCCAGAATGCAAACACAACAGGTTCTCATGGGAAATTTTTATATTTTTTCTGCACTTGATGTTAGAACAAAACAAACCTAAAAAAAAACAACCTAACCCACTGGGTCCACTGAGAAGAGCTAAAGCTCTGCCAGATTTGGGGTTCCGGGTTCCTGGCATAGCGAGGAACAACAAGCAAGGTTATTTTGGGGAAGCTGCTATGTGAGCTTCCTGAAAACTTGATAGTCAGCATGTCAACCCCCCCCCCCCCATTCCAGCACTGGGTCAGTTGAGGTATGCACTTCCCAGCCTGAGAATGATGGCGCAGATCATGGTCACTAAAACCACAGAGGCCTCAGTGACATCCCATTTTTATATTATAGCTCCAAGAAGCTATAATATATAGCTATAATATATAGCTCTCCTGAGTGTGACCCACTGAAATATAGTTCACATGCATCTGTTTACTGAGACCTAAAAGGTGCTATATTTGAAAGTAGGACTTGCTGATGAAGTCTGATAAGTTCAGGACACCTAAGGAAGTTCTGTAAAGTCACATATTCATTGATTCATGCAAATGATGTTTGCCAAATATCTACTGGGTCTGAGGCAGTGCCAGCCCACTTAGACTGTATCCAAAAACCAAATAGATGAAGTCCTTGTAAAGATTACATTCTAACAGAGAGGCAGAAGATAAACAACCATTGTAGGGTATCATCACACTACACAGTATGCCAGGAAAGACTAAGGATCAAAAGAAATGGATGCAGGAACAGTGTTAGATACTGTATTCCAAATAGACCCCAACGGCAGGGTGCTTTAGAGAAAAGAATAGGAGGTAAGGAGCAGGCATTGCTAATAAAGAGTGAACAGCATTCCCGGAACCTGGAACTGCTGGCTGCAGGCCTCATGCTGGGAGCACACCTGATGCTCCTGGGGTAAAGGAAGACTGGGGTGGTGAGGTAAAGGAAGGCTGGGTGGTTGGAGTGGAATAGATAAAGGGTACAGAGGTGGAAGATGACATTAGAAAGGAAGAGGGGCTGGATATGGTAGTGAGGAGTTCACAGTTTCATGAACCACAGAAAGGATTGGGGATCTGTCCAGCATGACATGCAAGCCTGAGGATGGATACTAGCTGCTTCCTATTTTTAAAGGATAAATCTATCGTCCACACTATCAAGAGACTATCAAGAGGCAATGCATGAGGGATGCTCAGGAACTTATTAGTAAGATCTTGGCTAGCAGGTAGATGTCTTGAGCCAGACTGCTAGCAGTAAAGTTGGTGAGAAGTAATCAGGTCCTGGAACTATTTTGGCAGCTGAGCCAATAGATTTCCTGACAGATTGGATGTGAGATGGAAAATAAAAACAAATACCTTCATTTATTCAACACTCTCCACTCTGACAATCTACTCAGCATCAATCTACTCAACAACAGAAAGCACCTGGTTCTTTTTTCTTTTTTAATAAGAACTGTGTTACACTGACAGGTGGAAGTGATGTAGTCTCTGTGTCAGCACTTTCTGATGTAGCCTGTGGTAAGAAGCACATGGGAGTACAGAGAGAATGATCAACTGTCCTTGGAGAATTGGCTTAGGTACAGAAGAGAAACATTCAGGCTGTGTCTTACAGAAAGAATGGGCACTTGTTAATCAAAACTTAGAAGAACTACCTGGGCAGAGAACAGACAGATGAAAAGGTAGATACTGTTTCATGAATCTGAGGAACTATAGTAGTTTGGAGCTTCTAAATGGGATCGTAGAACAAAAAAATCTGGAGAGGAACCTAGATGTCTGTTTGTAAGAACAGCAAATGCTGTTAACTACTGCCATCCCTCTAACCCCTGCCTCTATCCTTAAAAATAACAGTCAAGCTCAAGACACAAGCTTAAAACAGAAACAGCTAACCGGGAATACTGTGGGTTTTTTGAAATTTCAAAACCCACCTCCAATGGCCCACTACTTCCAACAAGGCCACACCTCCTAATTCTTCCCAAACAGTTCCACCAACTTTGACCAAGCATTCAAATATATGAACCTATGGGGGCCATACTCTTTCAAACTACCACAGAGTTAGAGGAGGAATGGGGAAAGGGTATGGAAGAAGACAACCAGTGAACTATGAGATAGGGGAAGTAGAGGTGACTCTATTGTCAATGGTGACCACCTATTGATGGATTAAATAAAGGGATGGTGGTGAGAGCCATGATTTCAGAATAAATCTGGAAGATGGAGCGAGACAAGTCCTCTTGAGCAGAAAGAAGAAACAACTGTTTAAGTTTTCAGCAGAAGTCAGATCTGGTTGAAACTGGCTCTTACTGAAAGCTGTTGTAAGAGCACATTGAAGATGGGGGGTGTTTCCTGGGGTCTCATCCATTTTGCTCCATCAAGCTTCCCAATTGTTACTGTTTATTGTTCTATTCTAGGAACAGCTGTGCAGGATGGAAGGGACTATTGGATTTTTCTCATCTCATCCATTAACTACTTGCCACATCTCTATCTGAGAGTCCAGGAATCATGCAGGTGTTTTCTTATCTCTTTTAAAAACACAAAGATGCTTCTCTGCACTCACCAAAGTACTCTGTACTCACTGCTGCTATTAGTCCTGTGTGAACAGGCTATTGAAGTTTGGGATTCACCACTGTTTGAATTATCTTGGGGCATCACCCTCCCCTGCAACACACACATACACACACTTACTGCTGTTTTGCCAAAAGAAAGAGTTCAAGAAACATTTGTTAAAAAAAACTAAATGAATAATTCATCACACATTTATTGTTGTCAGTCTCTGCATAGAATTAGAGTTAAGAATTCTAGTTTCCACAGCTGGGGTTCTCCATAATAGGGTGTATCACCTGCTTTCTGACCTTGAGCTGCCTGTCAGCTATCTGAGCTAAGGCAGAAAAGAGACAGACCAGAGTCTGCCAAGGCCCACGTGTGGACAGTAGGAAGCTGTAGAAGGGGCAGCGGGCTTGGCAGCACTGCTGAGTGCTTGGCACCAGGGGTTCTATTGATGGTGACGCTGGTGTGAATGCATAAGGTCATTGTTAGAAATGAGGAGTGACAGCTTATCAGAGGAGATTTATAAATCCCCCTATTCTTCATTTGTGTTAATGTCTGTCCAGGACTTAGCTCGAAGATTTCTGAGAATCTCAGTATCACCATTATAACCACTCTCAGAAAGTTCATTTTATGTGGTGGAAGGTTGTTTGTGCTGTGTTGGTAAAATCCACACTTTGCAGTTTTGACCCCTCATGCTTCTCAGTCCTGGAGACCTCATCATAGCTCAGGTCTTTCTGGGTTACAGCACTAAAGAACTCACTAGGGTCTCTAGATCACTTAAAATGGATCCATTCATACATAGATTGTACAAGACATAGAAGGCATCTACTTAACATTAGTCTCTTGTACTCTTTTTTTAAAAAAGGATTTGTTTATGTTTAATGTATGTGTATGAAAATTTTGCCTAAGTATTTGTATGCTGTACCCTCAGAGGCCAGAGGAGGGCACCTAAACCCCTGGAGTTACAGTTGTACAGTTGTGAGTGCTGCGAACCCAACCCAGGTGCTCTGCAAAAAGAGCAAGTGCTCTTAACTACTGCTCTTCCTCTACTTCTCCCCTCGAGTATTTTAAAAAATAATTGCTAACAATTCTTGGAGAAAGTCACTATTCCACTAATTCAGTAAGACAACATAGCACATGCTATCAGTATGTCATAGATCAAAGGAACAAAAGTCAATAATAAGAGAGGATGGAAAGAAAATTAACACACTGAAACATCTAAGCATTTCAGAGTTCATTTCATGGAGACTGTCAGCAGACACAGTTAGCAACACTTCATGCTCCCAATTCAATTATATTAGAAATGAGAATAAGATGAAAATGTATTAGAAATGAATATAGAAAAGTGTTCAACATCCTTGCCATAAGGGAAATGCATGTTAAAACTTCATTGGTAAGTCATTTCCCTCCAACCAGAATGTCTGTCACTAAGCAAACAGATAGCAACAAATGTGGATGAGGCAGAGTCTCTAACACACTGATGGTGAGTAACAGAGCAGCCACTTTGGAAATCTATGGAGGTTCCTCGAATACCAAAAGCAGAAATTGATATGATCCACAGCCCACTCCACGGCATGTGCCTGATGAACTTGACTGGATTTGTCATCACCTAGGAATGGGCATGTCTGCGAGGGTATTTTCAGGGAGGTTTAACTGAGGGGAAAGACTCAGCTTGGGTGTGTGCAGCACCATGCACACACATGCACGGGGCCCTGAACTAAACAAAAAGAGGAAAGAAGCTAAGTGCCAGCACTTTATCTGTTATCTATCTAGATATGATATGATATGGTATGATATGATATGATATAATTTAATACATGGCATAATATAGACTAAGTAATACTGCTATAAGAACTTGGGAGTGAATGCAAATTACTTTGACACACTTATTGCATTTCATGGGGAGGGGGGGTGTTAGTGGCAAATTTGCTAGATTCTATAGTAATTGTACCTCCGGTTTTGAAGGCCCTGTCATGTAACTTTACAAAATGCATATACAACCCTAGCAGTAGCATATGAGAATTATCCAGATTTATTTCTTTTTCTTCAGTGTTGCTTTGGCTCTTCAAAGCCTTTTGTGGCTCCATATGAACTTTAAGAGTGTTGTTCTATTTCTGTGGAGAAGAATGCTATTAGTATTTTGAGAAGGATCTCATTGAATTTGTAAATGGCTGTGACACTGCTCACAGTGGTTACTTTAACAGCATAAATTCTTACACTTTATGAACATGGGATATCTTCCCATTTACCTTTGTTTTCTCTCATATCTTTTGTCAGTACTCTATAGTTTTCATTCCAGAGTTCTATCTCATTGGTTAAATTTATTCCCAGATAATACTTTGGGGGCTAAATGAGGTTGTTTTCACAGTTCCCTTACCAATAACTTCATTATTCAGCAATAGCGAATTTTATTTCTATGTAGCTGAGTCTGTTTACTGCCCATTTCTGCTCTTCTTGACCATATAATAAATGAAAAACAATGAGCTGCAAGTGACCTGTAATCTAAATTGTCATTAGTTTCTGATAGGATATCAAATATTTTGAAGTGACAAAACATGAGGGGAAGAAAGAAACTGGGGGCATGTACCGAGTGACAGCTTTCATTGTGAGTGAGTCACTCTGTATCATTTTGGCGACTTTAAATTTCTGTTTTGATTGTCATGCAATGTATTAGAGTAAGAAATTAGAGTTAGTGTGCTCTAGGGAGTAAATTATAGCCTCTCCTTCCAAATTAATATGTTAATTCATAAGCTACAATATGATTTTTATAATACATAGAGATAGTGATTTTTAAATGATACTTAAGTCTAGCTGAGGTTATAAGTGGGAATACCCAATCTAATAAAATTAGAAGAGAGATATTTTCTTTCTTTCTCTTTTTCTAACACTCTCTCAAATACAGTAAGAAGATCATTTTAAATCCAACAGAAAGATTTGTGGAAACCAAGCAGCCAGATTTTGGCCTCCAGCATTCAGATGTGTGAGAAGACGCATGTGCTTCTAAGATGTCTGGTTTATGGTACTTGTATAGCTGTTTCCTCTGGGTTGAAACACTTCCTCCCAGAGGGAAGACAGAGTGAGGTGAAACTTACAAGAGGCCCAGGCTACATGGGAAACTTTTGAGATTCAAAAGCCTCTCCACATGATCACTATAAGCAGTAACCAATTGTTGGGAAGGAGCACGGTGAAGGAGTGCTCCTCACTGACGATGTCACTTTGGCAAGTTGTGCAGAGAACATGAGTGATGGATATTTTCTGGACTGGAAACCATACTGAGGCAGACTTTTCAGTGATGCAGCTGCCTGGGTCACCCATGCTCCTGGGTATCACTGCAATGTGCTAATTGACTTACCTGAGTGGTCTTGGATGAAACTGTTTTGTTGGTCTGTATTTGTTCCCTGTATCTGAAGGAAATAGGTGTTCCTAGGCATCTCACCCAGGAAAAGTAATGTAACCATGCCATTTTGTCAAGGCAATCCAAGCTGACTAGATTATAGAATATAAACAAATTTATAAATCTAACAGAAAGTCCATATCCAAAGCTAGAGCCTCAGAAAATTATGTCCTCGATGGAAGGACAGGTGTAGAATAAATAAACGCAGAGAAGAAAACAGAAATTTGAGGTTGTAGATCTGATCCATAAACCAAAGGACCAGTAAAAAAAGTCCTTTCCAGGCAGAGCTAACACAAGTAGATCTCCATATGGCTATTTTTAGTCTATATTTTTGTTACTTTGTAGTATAAACCATCTCATAAAGATAATTTAAAGTGGTCCCAAGTTTTAGTAAACTTTAGCATCCGTGAAAATCTCTGTGAAAACTCAACCTGTGCTCACTGTGTCTCCCGCAGATGATGTTCCAAAGTTGAAATGTGCTCACAGGGAAGAATACAAAGCCAATAAGGAAAAACCTATGGAAATAGGGAACCAGAGCTCTGTTGGAAATGTGCAATGTCTGGATAAGATAATTTAAAATATTTTCGAAACATCACAAGTAACTAAAATCTGAGGAAAAAAAAAAAAAACGAAGGCAGGAAAATTTAGCTTGCTAAAAATCCACTTATAAAAAATATAGAATGTACCTAGTACAATTTAGCCTTCAGTGACTAGAAGTAATATTTTATGCAACTTGAGAAGAAGCAGAGGAGAGGCTAGAACCAACTATGTTCTCAAAATCAATGAGGGAAGGTATTACAATGCATAGACCACACACTCTTCGTGAATAACACAAACAATCAACATCCTAGAAAGAGATTAAAAAGAAAGGAAATGATATTCAAGTGCATCATAGCCAAAGATTCCTCAGAGTTCTGGAACAATGTGTATCATATTATTGGTAGGCTATGAATTTTGGCATTAAGTAATAAAGTTAAAAATGCTTAGTCTTCACAGCTTATTGATTTCATCCTAAAGAAATGGTTTAGAAAAACTTCTGCACATGTGCATTAGGAGGTATGCTAGTTGGAACAGCGTGGGGTATATTCCTACAGGCGAATACCACAGCCCAGCAACACGGACGGCCCTTGAAGACATATGAGCAAGTCAGAAGGACTCATGCCCAGTGATCCCAGTCCATAAAATGCAAAACAAAATCCCTCCAAGGGTCTATAAACAAGATGGCTGCACACATGGAGAACACCACAACTAAATCATCAGCGCCTGTCCATGCAAGTTATGTTCCCTGTTTCCATAAACATATGTACAAACTCTCTTCTGCACCACACACTACACACACAGACTACAAAATCTTTTCAGTGTGGAGGTCACTGGGAGGCAATGCTTTATAACCTGCTTGTTTCACTTAAAATGAATTATAAGCAGCTTTTCATGTCAAAACAAAATCTATAAACATTTTATTAGCCAGACAGACTTCTACGTATGGATGTTCCATAGTTACCCAAATCCTCTACTGGGGGAACGGAATTGATTCAAATGTTTTCCTACAGTAAGGAATATCAAAAGCATCAATTTCCTTACCCATAAATCTCTGTGTTGTAGCAATTTTGATTCTATGGGGTAAATGCCTCTCGGTAAAATGGCTTGCTGAAGGGTGATTTTACAATACATCGTTGCTAATGGGATGTGAGTAACCATGTTTCTTTTAGCCTTTTCAGATATTGCTGTCCTGAGAGTTTATCAATTTTATATATAAAATTACACTCGTTTGTTTTATTATACCCCATTTATAGGGATTTTGATGGATTTTTTTTTAAAAAAAATAAATGCATGGGTATTGCTTTTACTTTGGTACACCTCTTGGATATTTATTTTGCTAATCTGTATGCATAACTTGTTCAATTCTCTTGGCTATTTTCCTCCTGACCAGACTGATTTGCAAAACATAACTTGTGACATTTGGGTGTGTGTGGATGTGTCTGTGAATGTTATATATGTGTGGGTGAGAGGGCCAGTGTGTGTTTGCTGAGTAATTGCATAAGAGTCTTTTGCAGCAATGTGTTTGGCTGGGTTTTCACAGCAAGCAAATCATACATCTTCCACTGGCTTCATTCCTGGTGCACACGCTTGCCATGCCTTCTCAGAGCTTCTGAGTTATCCCATATGCTCTAGGACCCTAACCAGAGCTTCCTTCTGATGTTATTGGTTAGCAAACTACCACAGGTCAGCCAAGCTTTGTCTGCCACCCAATTTTGAAAGGCCAGTGAGCTAAGAAAACATTTTTAATGGCTGGGAAAAGAATAAAAGGAATAATATTTTATGGATACATGACAATTACATAAAATTCAAGCCTCAGTGTCCATAAAGTTTTATTGGAGCACAGCCATGCTTGTTCATTAAGATATTGCTAAGAGTGGTTTCATGCTGTGATGTCCGAGGTAAGTAGTCACAAGACACCACATGTTCAGCAGGGCTGAAAATATTTACTAGCTGGTCCTCTTTCTATAAAGCTTGCTGATCTCTGCTACAGAATCCAAACCTCAAAGGGGGTGACAAATAGCCTGACCCTGCTCTGCGAGTCTTCTGCACGGCCTTAGTTTTCATCTCTGTGGGACTGTTGCTGGGAGTTTTCAGAGAATCCCTTTCACCTGCTGCTCTGAAGTTGGGCATCTTTATCAGTAAGCATGGGACTGAATCATCATTTCTTCAGTCCAATTCCAGAATTCTTTTGAGATAGATAGACTATGAATGGCATCCCTCTTTCGTTTGGCTTCAAGACACATTTTAATCCCTCTAAAGTTTCACTGACTATTTTAATTGTGATTTAAAGAAAAAGAGAACTGCACCCAAGTCACCATCTCATTCCAACACACAGCTACTTATGAGGTAATACAAGTGAGGTTGCTGCAGAGCTCACATATCCCCTCCCACCCTGTCACAGGCAGCACTGTCTGAGAATGTATGCAGAAATAGAGAACAAGAAAATGATGCTCTCGAGTTTGTGTGAGAGGTTGTGTAGGTGCCCGACCTTAAACTAAGTTTATCTTCCCATGTTTCAAGACAGAAAGGTCATCGTTCTTATTGACTATAATATTTGCTTATATTTATAAAATGCAATGTGATGTTTTGGTTCATGTGGAGAACAGTGTGTTTGAGCGGCTGGCTAACAACATTATTTCATTATTAAGTCATTACTTAAATGAGGCAAGTGGTACATTATATCTCTTATATTTGAAAGAGAAGGGGGAGAGACAGAATTATTAATTATTTTCTAATCCACTGAAGCCCAACAATACCTTATTGCATTCACAAAAGATTACGATCATGAAAACTAACATTCTACACACAAAAAGTTATACATAATTACTGGAAGAAAGACTCTATGCGCTTCCGTGTAGTCTTCCTTGTAGCTGTTAACCAAATGTGAGGAAAGACCGAGAACTGAAGGCCATGGAGAGGATGTTTATTATCTGGTGACAAAGAGGTAGAAAGTTTAGAAAGATAGGGGCATCTAGGTTTGTTGGTGATAATATATCATTCAAAGAATTCATTGACATTCAATTTAATTTTTTAAAGAATTATTTTTATTATACTTAAGTCTCAAATTAAACAATTCTACAGAAAAGACCTCAAGTGTCAACCCAAAGGCATCAGCTAATTAAAATTTGGTATATCCATGGTTAAGAGTATATATCCTTGTATATATATATATATATATATATATATATATATATATATATATATTCTAGCTATTGAAAGAACCATAGATTCCCTGCTGTCTTAGAGTGAGACAGAATGGCTTTGTGACATATTTATTGTACTGCCACTGAGATACCTCTCATGTGTTATATAGAGTAAACCCATTCTCGTATACCTTACATTTTGGTGGTTTTAACAGTGTCTTTTATTTTATTTTACCTACCTGTCATTCACTTCATTTACTTTGCAGTTCTCTGCACTGTGCTTTTTAGCTACTTTATTGGGTTCTTATATGTTGTATAAGAACTAGCCCCACGTTGGGGTGGCCAAAAAATGTCGTGGCCCAAGCAAAATGTTGAGGCCCGGGCTGCCCCGCGTTTGGGTGGCCACTGTCTCCCGGCCCAAGCTGTCGCTCCGGTCCGCGGGTCGGGGACTCGAAGAATGCAGACCAGACAGAGTGTAATTCAATCCCGTTTATTCTTCAGTCTAAGTCCTAAGTCTTGAGTTCCTAGTGCCTAGTCCCTAGCTCCTAGTCCCTCAAAGTTCCAAGTTACTTCTTCCAAGTTCTCTTCCAAGTGCCTGCTACCTGTCTTCTCTCTGCTGTGTCTGGTCCTCTCCTCTGTGTCTCCCTAATGTCTGATTCATCTGATCTCTACACTTCTAAGTCATACTCTTAAGTCACACACCTTTAATCTCACACACCTTTAATCTCACACACCTTTAATCTCAAGGTATCTAAACCAAGATTATCGGAGTGTGCTCAGCTGTTGTAGGCTATTGTAATACAAGTCTCACGTCAGGGTATACGGCTCAAGATGGCTGCAAAGCTGATAGCCGCTTTCTGCTAAAAGTCAGCCCCCAACACTTATATCTACCACCTTTCTTCACCCAAATCCCATCTCATCCTGCAACAGTAGACAGGTGAAAAAGAAGGTGGGAGTGTCAGGGGGTGTAGACCTAAGACCCTGGGAAAACACAGAAACACGGATACTTACATTACGATTCATAAAAGTAGCAAAATTACAGTTATAGAGTAGCAACCAAAATGATTTTGTTGCTGGGTGGAGGGAGTCACCACACCATGAGGAACCGTATTAAAGAGGCACGGTACCAGGAAGGCTGAAAACCACTGACCTCAGTGAGAATTTGTTTAAGGGTATCTGGGCCATATGTGAGTGGCTGGGGAAGGGAAATGAAAGTTTTTCCAAAAAAAAAAAAAAAAAAAAAAAATGTTACAAGCAAAAGAAGCATAGTTTCATGAAAAGTTAAAAGGAAAAAAGTCTTCTGAGGTCAAGTAAAATATTGGGCTTTAAACAAACTTAGACAAATTCTTGAAGGATATTTCAAATCCTTGATTGTGGCATCATGGATTGTGAAACACACACAGCTGCCTAATGCGATCTGGCATCGAGAGTCTTTTCTCTTCAGAGCCTAAAGGGATCACTGGAGAAGGCTGCTCCAGAATGTCTCCATTACTCCTGTGGTTCTCTTCCTCCTGAAGAAAGCTAATGAAATAATCAGTTAGTTCTTCTGAAAGGAATCATGAGCCATCTCTGACCCTTTGTCCTCCAAATTCAACAGGCAGTCCTGGGAGCTCATTAAACCTTAGCCAAAGACACTGATCTTGTGGTTTTTCTGTTCATATAATCTGGGCCAAATTCTTGTGCCAGACTCAAGGTCTAATGGATAAGAACAAATAATATTATTAAAGACAACACAGTAGCCATTATTCGTCTGCTTCATAAATGTGCTTCTTAACCTTTGTTTAATCCAGTCTTCCAACTTAAACCACAACAGGACAGTAAGTTCTCAGCGTTTTACCTGCAAGACAGCGAGCTGTTTCCTCTTTCCCTGCTCATTTGTGCAGCAAGTATTTATTAAAGACCAACTTATGTCACCAGTATTTTAGGTGCTTGAGACATGTCACTGAACAAAGACTGTGTTTGTAGCATTTCTACTCCAGCTGGAGGAGGCCAGTGGACAAGAAAAGATCAACATAGTCATGGGTAAATACTTAAGTCAGTAAGTGTGTACACTACTGAAAAAAAAAGAACAGGCTGACAGGGGAAAAGAAGCATCTGTAAAGCCCGAGGAACTGTGCAGTGTGAACCCCAAAGAAACACTGGTAATGTTTCTGCCTAGAGAAACAAACAAAAAAAAATGCAATTTTAATATATTTTGGTCAATGGCAAGGCCAAATTTAGTCTGTTACAACATGTTGGTCAACTTTTCTTAGGCAATTAACTTTAAAAAGCAAGAGTTTTTATCTCAGTTCGCAGTTTGGAGATTGCTCTCTGTGAATCTCAGTTCGCAGTTTGGAGATTGCTCTCTGTGAATCTCAGTTCGCAGTTTGGAGATTGCTCTCTGTAATTACATGGCCTCATTTGGGCCTTTTGTTAGGAGTGTACACTGTGGGAAAGTCTGTGAGATGCACAGTAACAGCAGAGAGACGGAAGAAAGGACCGAGGCCCCTGTCCTGGTTAGTTTCCTTCTCAACATGATACAAACAAGAGCCATCTGGGAAGAGAGATATTCAGTTGAAAAACTTCATCATATTGCTGTATCACACACACACACACACACACACACACACACACACACACACACACACACACACAGTTTTTTCCATCCCTCCTCATAAAATGCCACCTGAGTGATGAGTTGAAATCCAGATGAATCGCCATTTTGGGAGGATGATTGGCACACAATTGCTTCAAAAGTGATCAATATCAATAGCGTGTATGTGGTGAGGTGGTGGTTGGGAGGAGGGGGAGGGTGGCGAGGAACTGAAGTCTTTTTCCACCAGGATCAATTTTTCCCTGGAGTTGAGGACAAGAGAGGGAGAGGGAAGGAGAGAGGGAGAGGGAGATAGACAGAGACAGAGAGAGGGAGAGAGAGAGAGAGAGAGCTAGAGGTACGCTGCTTGTTCACTGCTGGCTCCTGGGTGGTCAGCTAGCATTGTTGAAATTTGTGGGACCTTGTCTGGTGTTCTATGGTTTTTCTGACAACGGAAAAGAAAACATCCCTGGTTGTAGGAAGGAGTTATTGTCCCAGAAATGGAATTTCAGACGGGCATCTGTGTAGACGGAAGTTGAGGGAGAAAGTAGGTCTCCACGTAGGTGGCTAACTTGCAGGCATCTGTTGCCAGCAGTCATGAAGATAACTGCTCTGTCAGTATCTGCCTCTCGGGACAGTAGGGCTCTAGAAACCACAGAGCCCACGTGCTTAGCCCAGAGCCCAAGGCAGTGCAGCGGGACGGATGTGTTAAGGTTGAGCTGGGAAGAGGCTGATTGGCTGCTTTTTGTTCCCGGTAGTCCAAACCTGAGAACTCCTTGTTGCAGACTGGAAGTTCCTCTTCTAGTTCTGAAAGTCAAACCTGCAATTTGAAAATGTTCTCAAAGCTTTCCTCAAAATGAAAATATTTGTTCAAATCCTCAGTATGCAATAAGAAAATATCCTTCTAGCAAAAGCAATGACTTAGCATTTCGGGCTTGGCAGCAAAATAGGAAAACACAGCAAAGGGAATCTCGCACAGCCTGCCTGTCTATTGGCTGGAGCTTGCTTCTAAGGATTAAATGGCCTTATGAACTTGGCTCACCTTCTTTCTGGATAATTCTTGGATAGTATTCCCAAGAGTTCACAATTTTTTTTCCGCCCTAATTTACTGGGAGAATCTTAAAGAGACACGTGGTATCATATCTCAGAGACTAAAGCCCACAATGCCCTTGTTCTTGAGAAAGGAAACTGAGACTCAGAGGTACTAGGATTTCTCCCTAAGGCCACGAGGATTAGTGGCAGGGGGGAGGATAAACTCCAGACTCCTATCTCCTTCAATGACCTCCCATCTCCTCTTTCTTCTCGTTCTAGCTTACGTGAGAAAATGTGCATCAGTGTTAGCAATGGACTTGGAGCTAAGGCTTGGGGAACTACAGACAGTTTGCCTGTTAGGGAGAAAGAATGAATCAATGAGAAATTAGACAAGCTGGGGGAGAGGAGGGCGCTTACAAAGGATCTCACTTATTCTCAAGTTCCCAGCTTCAGAAAGTGACAGGCACCTACCTGCTCAACTTCTCCATTTTCCAGTTTTGCAAAAATGAATGATCTCTGAGATGGATTGGCATCAATGACCGGTAGCACTGGGGGTCTGGGGAAAACTGAGTTTCTGTCCTTTCTCGGATTTGCTGGTTTTGTAGCTTTAATTGTGCTACCTCACAATGGATTCTTCCTCTCCACAACTGAAACTCCATTGTCTTTTCATCCCTCATCTCTTTCTATAATAGAAGAAAATTTAGAAGAATCCATCTTTATATATTTCCTAATCTTGTCATGGACCCTGCACTGGGCAAGTATTTATATATGAAGTTGGCTGTCAACAAATGTTTGCATGCTAAAATGTTACAGTAGGTTCCCAGGTCACAGGTAGTCATATTTGACATTCATTAAGCAAGCACTCTATCTAGTGTCTACTCATAGCACCCCCGTGCCTGGTGCTGAGAATGCAAAGTTGATATAGAAACTTGATCTTGAGAAATGTATGTCTAGGCTTTGATTTCCTGATAAACTTTATCAATGTTGTTTGTTTATTCTAGGTATATTCAGTAGGATAAATTGATACATTTACTTTTAAAATAAAAATGAGGAATATGACTCATTAGAGGTGGTTTATGGCATTATTGTTCTGCAATTAACAGAATTATAGAAGGCATCCAGAGACCTCTTTTCTACCTTCACAGATGCAGGTGAGAAATCACTGCTTTCATTCAGCTGTTGCTCTGACCCACACATAGCCTCCAACCTTAGAGCCCTCCCAGCCAAGGTTAGTCCATGATGGTGTCTGTCTGTCAGTAACCCCTAAGTAGACTGCCAGGACCTGAATGGCTGCCTAGTCTACTGTGCTGATCTCAGAATGTCCTGCTAGCTTGAACACAGGTCTGTATCTTAGAGATGCCACTTTCCATCTGCCAAGCAGAGCCCCCTCTAACTTCTCCCATGTTCTTTGCAGCTAATGTGGGCCAGTAGAACTGGATTCTAAGATATAATAGAGCTTCTAAAAGGATTTGAACATGTGGGTGGTACCATAAGCACACTTTAAAAACATCTGCCGATTGCTCCCTTGAAGATTCAGAAGCTCTTCTTCTCTGAAGAAACATCCAGCTGAACAAGAGGAAATGAGGAATATAAAAGGGCATCCTGGTAGCCACATCTGGTGCTGTGTGCTTCACATAATTGTGCAGTAAGAGGATTTTAATTCTGTAGACTTACTTTTAATGGGAGCCAGATACTTTTGAGGTTTATCCTCCAGGATGTCCTCCAACATCACAAGCAAACTCTGTATGCTATATGAAACAATGTTGTAGTGAGGTATTGGAGTGGCCTCCAGAGGTGATGGAGTGAGCAGTGGACCATGTCAGAAACAACAAAATGGCCTTGCAGCTTGGGAGTCTGACGTGGGCTAGAAAGATCCTTGCTAATTCTGATTTGCCAATTTTCTATACAAAGAATTACAGGCCAATTATACTGTTATTTTCCATGCTATGCGAACATTTTAAAATTTTGATTTAAACTTTCACTTGAGTGAAGTTTAGGCAGCTATCAGACACAGACTATGAAACCTTACTTTATTTTTTTCCAGAAGCAGACTCTGAGAGAAAAATTAAAATGCAAATGGATTATCTAGGTCTTGCAAACAGCAGGGAAGTTGAAACAAAAAAAGACAGTCAGAAGGGATATTATTATATCCCTTAGTATGTTGTATCCCTTAGTAATGTCTTAGATTAGTATGTTGGCCAACCTAACATGAAAATACAGTTTAATCCCTTGGTATTTACAACCTGGAATGTGGAATAATGTGATCTTCTGTGCTTCCAGAAAGAAAAGAGGCATCCAAAAGTCCAAGTTCTATGGGAAGGGCACCAAGAACATCTCAGTACTTCAAGTCACTGGGCCTCAGGACCAAAGTTTAGTGCTTGTTGGAAAAAAGCATCATTTATTTCAAAATCATCAGGTTCATCAGTAACACCTACAGCACCCAGAGGAGGCTTAGATTCCCTCTGAACCAACTGATCCTTTGGTAATGAACCTTTCCCTTCTGATAATAGCAGACGTGGAAGGTGCTTTGCTACCACCAGCAGCAAGGATGACAGCAGAGAGTTACAAGCACACATTATGGAAGCTAAGTTCCAAAGCTTCAGGGGGACTCTACTCCAGGAATGGGCTGGCTGATCTAGCAACCTAAGACATTGCCAACTGCAGCATGAGGTAACAGGGGTTTCCAGGCAGGTGACATGGGACTGGTATTAAAGGTTTGAAACACATTATGTAGGTGATTCTGGCTTGCGTCTGGTCAGTTGGCCTGTGAGATTCTTCATAGACTTTTGTGTCTGAGAGATACTATGGATTGTAGGAATGCTGTTGAATAAATCAAAGATCTTACCCTCAGAGCACCCAGGAACTCTCCCAGGTGCTGAGAGTAGTCTGTCCAGAATAGTTTGGGTGAGCCTGGCCTACATAAACTACCTTGTGAACATCTTGCTGGCTCAGGGTGGTCTGCATTGGATCCAGTCTAGGACAATTTAGTCAGGTGCTGGAAAGCTCTCTGGTGGCCTCTGAGGGAATACACGGGATGTTGCCTTATCGCAGTATTCCATAGATACTAAAGAGCAGGTTAGGACCCAGATAAATGTGACTTTACTATTTTCTGCTACTCAGCTAATGATAGCAAGCACCTATTTTATCTAAAAGTGCTGCAGAGTTTCATGAAAAGTACAGGAATTCCTGGTGTATAATCCAGATACCAGAAGCCATGTTATCTGGATTGGAGAGGAAGAGAACATCAAAACCATCCACTTTCTGAAAATAAGTTTTTAGTTTGAGATTTCTGAGTCCCAAAGCTAAGCCTTTTGTGAGAAAGCTGTGAACTTACTGTGAGCTATGAATGGGGCAGAGTACGGAAAGTTATTCCTACAAAGTAGCCTTCTAGGAGAAATTGCATTAACTATGAAAAGTGACTGCACCTGAAAGCAGAGACATGAAGGGAAGGCCCTCACATAGCCACACTATCTCATGGGAAAGACAAGGCAGGTGATATGTTTTGTAAAGTGCAGTATGGTGTGGTGGGAGAGGGTGTCTCAGCAGGCTCATGTTGAGACATCCCTCCCCACTGAGGTACCAGCCATACAATGGGTCTAGGATAAAATGAAGTTTATTTGGGGGCATGGGAAGGGGGTTGAGAAGGGAATAGAAGCAGACAGAAAGAGGAGACCGAGAAGGACACACACACTCACACACACACAGAGAGAGAGAGAGAGAGAGAGAGAGAGAGAGAGAGAACAAGAGATGCCAAACAGTCATTTTTATAGCAAGCCCAGCCTACCTGGCTGTTGCAAGGTAACTGTTGGCCAGAGCCTAGAAGGAATGCTAACATGCTAACAACACCTGGAAGGAATATCCTTGTCTCTTTTCACATAACCAGAGATGATAAGACATAACGGCAGGTATATCCCTAACTCTACTTGTATTTTCTTAAGCTGACTGTCGATATCACCTTATGTTTGGCTTGCTTGAATAATAAAAATGAGAAGTACTTTGAATGCACTATTCTTGAGCCCTAAAACCTAGGGTCTCCTTGTTATCACGACTCAGATCTTTGGACTATTCTTCCATCCTCAGAGGTTTAGCTTTGCTGGACACAGAGCAGGTCAATGCAGCTTAGCTAATTCAAGAGGCTGGCAGAAGAGGTTGGATGTTCTCCATCTACCCTGTGACTCACACTCCTTCTGCTTCTTCTCCACCACAGGAAGATAACTTGAACAGGAAACATGGACACGTTTTCTTATGCTTTATTTCTACCACTGGGAAGGCTATGAAGATTATTTCTTACCTCAATCCCCTTCCAGAGGGGAAAGTTATGTCTCTTCTCTGAACTTATTCCTCCTGCTGGAGACCTGCCCAGGCTGCTGGCTGTGTTCCCTCCCTAAACTTTTGATTATGGTCATGGCCATAGCTGCTAGCAGTCAGACGTCCTATTGCATTCCTTCTCAGGTCTCATATATTCTGAACGTACAGAACACATTTCAATACCCAGTCGGGGTGTGCTGCTGTTTCCTGCTCAGATCCTGACTGATATAGAGAGTGAACTAAGCAAGACACAGGAGAGATGGGATGATCTCGTCTACTCCTCCTTCATCATCCCTTTCCCCTGGGACTTCACATCTCAGATTGATATGGCATGGGAGACAAAGGAGACAAAGGAAACGATATGTTGTCCTCTCTTATATGCCTAGAGGAGTCAGATGCTTCTCTAGTCTGGCTTGGGGTGCATCTGTAACAACTGACCAGCCACCTGATCTCTCTGGTATGCCCAAACCACTCTAAAGTTGTGGCTTTTTCATGGGGTGCCTTTTTGGGTTCTTCAAAGGACTCTGTTGTGGCCATCTCCAACCAGGATCCTAACTTGAGATTACTGGTTTGCATTTGACCACTTCTCTTCCCATCAACTCTATTCTAAGGGCATCCTGGTGGTCTCTTGCTTTAGGCTGTCTCTTACTATGTCTCCTGGTTCAGGGGTACCAGCGTAAGAGAGCTAGTCAACCCACTCAGTAATGAAGGAAAAGTCAATTGTTTTTATTGTGCTTTGGCATCAAGCCCTATTACTTCTCTTTCCTTTCTGCACTGCCTGAGAAAGAGGGCACGCCAATGATTCCCAGCTTAAGCAACTCCAAGAGGATAAGTCCCCAGACTGGGGAAGAGACCTAATATGAGCATCTCCAGTCTCTGTGAGTATTCTCTTGGATCTTTTGCTCCTGAACTTCAAAAAGAGAAAACACATGATCTTCTCTTATGGAGCTGGGAAGGAGAGGACAGTGTTCTCAGTCAGACTTCTTGGGAAGGGGTTGTCTGCCGAATTTGGCTTTCCCTCCCTTGAAATGCAAGTGTGGGTGGCAGAAAATAATTCATAGTTTTATACTTCATAGTTTTATAGCAACAGTGAAAATCAAGAAAAGTTCCACTCAGTTCCTAACACTCATGTGTTAAATTAAGTTTGCATTCCCTGTGATTCTCAGAATAAAATTTAAGGCTACCATGAGTACTATCTCTTAGAGAAGAAAATGAAGAATGAGGAAGGACATGAAAAATTCATTAATACTGGCATACAAAGTTCAGGAGAGAGACCAGGTCTCTTTTCAGGTAGGAACAATAAGTCATGGTCTCCCTCCATAGACCTGTCTGGTCTAGAACTCACTGTAAAGCCCAAACCAGATTCAAAGCCAGGATGATCCTTCTGCCTACACCTCCCAGTGTTGAAATTACAGATGGAAGCCACCACACTGGCTTTAAGCACACTATTATCTGGTGGTTGAACCACATCTCCAAGTATACCGCCTTTCCAATGCAGCTCTTAGAACATTAAAGTGTATAGTCATAGTCTCTGAATGTTTCTGTGCATAAGCCAAGTAACTACCATTTGTGTCATTACACAAAGGATTTTGCCTTGACTGTTTAGTGGCCCAATTCTCAGTCGTCGTCAACTACAGCATAATTTGTCCAACAAGCTACTAATCCCTGTATTCAGAGACACTTTTTTAATAGAAGAAATGTGTGGGAAACATATTGTAGTTACTGATACTGAGACGAGAAAACTAAAACTTGCTAATGAAATAACTTCTCCAGAGTTATACAGCTAGACAATTATAGTATCATAGTTTGAACTCATGCTCGTATGATTCCAGAGTCTGAGGTTTTACACATGACAGCTCTCAAACAAGATCCCTTGTTTGTGGTCTCACCAAGACAGTGGACATTGGAGACACCAACCCCTCATTCTAGAATACTACCCTTACGTCTGCCTACCATCTAGGAAAACATTTTTGTCCATAATGAAAAACAGATTCTTGCCTCTCTGTACTGTCCTGAAAATATAGCGTTGCAGCATTCTCCGTTTTCATGTTTTCATTTCTTGCAGGCGCTCCCATTCCATGAAGATGTTGGTTTTGAGAAACCAGCATCCATATCTCTCTCCATGAAGATCTAAGGAGTCGGGTGGAATGTGGATGAAGCCCTTTGACATATCACTGTTGACCATACAGAGACGCTGCCTCTGTAATGCCAACTCATCTTGTCCTGAATCAGTCTGAATGGGAGACTTCTGTGTGCCTGTCTCAGCCCCATATATCCTGTGACCACAGTAATTCCCCTGCAGAGGTTTCTACTACTTGGAAGACACTCTGGGGCCTGGAAACATTCTGACCGCATTGCCATTTCCCCCATTTGATTGGGAAAGCTTTAGGAATTCTTCAGATTGGCTCCTCACCATATAGAGAAAGACACGAGGACAGAACAGCAGTTTCTGCTCCAGTGTCACATAGAAACTTGCTGATGTGCATAGCTATACTCTTCTCATCTCCAGCCTTGAGCTCTTCTCACTCAATGATACTTATCAATCAATCAATCAATCAATCAACCATTTAACACTAAGACTGATTGATGATGGAAAAATCAATGGAACCACCATTTATACAGTGATTCAGGAAAAAAACCAAATGTTTTTTCTCTCAAAAATTATATATAAGAACTTGCTTATTTCTTCCGCTTTCCATGTCATCACTCTCAGCCTTGACATAACCATTTACCACATCAAATGCCTTTGAATTTGCATCTGTGTCTTCACCACTCATACTGGAGGTGAGGATATATCTTTGTACCTAATGTTTTTACCTCTTGACCTACAATTGATGACTTCCTTCTCCACCATCCATGGGACAATGCTAAAAAATTAGTGTTCATGAAACCCTCTAGGCCCAATGTCCCTTTGCCCCTAAGCTTCAATTTCCCCTGGCTCTCTACTTGCTGCCCAGACTTTTCATGTGCTTAGAGGCATCTTGCCAACCTAGGATTCAGAATTCAGGTTGGAGCTGAAATTTAACTGTGTATATCTCTGGACTCTTCTAATCAGTTGACATATCTCTTTTGTACAGTCCCTTTTTGTCTCATTCAGCCTTTATTTCTGTCAACAACCTTCCCACATACCTGGAATCCTTATAGTCCCCAAAGACTATAGATTTTGTGGCTAGTGAGTTTCGACTATATAATGTACTCTGGTGTCGCTAGCACAAATTCCAATGCCTAGCATAAGGAATATGTATAGTTAATAAATCATAGTTGAGTCAAAAGATTAACTTAACTGGAAATATGGGCAGAAGAGGAAGCTGAGATTTCTGCTCAAAACAGCCCACAGACTACCCCTTTATGAGAAGCACAGAACCCAGGTATCAAGTCTGGTTGGTTTTGCATTAATACTTTTTTTTTTCTTTTGTGTTCCCCAAAATGAATAGTTCCATTGTAATCAATATGTAATGTAGAGTGAGTTTTTGGATTCATTAACCCTGGTCAACATGATGAATCTAATCATTGCATGCAACATATTGGCCACACTTTATTTCTTTCTATTGCCAAATATTCAATATGTCCTGGCTTTACTTCCTTCTAATGGTCCTCCTTCAGTGATAAATAACCACCAGGCCAGCACATGTGTCTAAGTGTTGGCAGTAATATTTATATATAAACATGATGTGCCTGGATGCAGCCACCCAGAACAGCAGAGTGCTTGAAGGGACTCTGGGAGTCATTAAACACAGCCCTCTTACTTCACAGACATGAACTCTGCTCTTCTAGGTCAGGGGTTTAGATTAAGAAAATGTGGACATTAGTCCTGCTTTGTTGGGTCATGAGTTTTAAAAATGTTTTATCACTTAAAAAATTCTAGCAATTTCTGAATAAGACATTTTTAAAATGCTCGAGCGAACGACAAAACAAGGGGGGGGGGGCGTGGAATCCCTAAGCTAGAAATTTGGAGAGAAGTTCATGGAAGCTGAACTGTTCCTGAGGGGATTAGACCCATCCCAAGCCTCACCAAAAGCTGCAGGAACTACAGTTCCATTGTTGATGCTGAGAAGAAATTGGACCACAAGACTTAGATTACCACAGGACGCTGAAGCTAAAACCTTTGTATAGAAGGAGCAGTTGTTTTTCATCTTGAAAAAAAAAATAAAAATCTCTAAAACAATAAGATAATGGAACATGTGTGACTTAAAAAGATAAGAATATGAGGGAACAAGCAAGAGAGAGAAAGAAGAGACAGAGAGGGGCAGAGGGGAGGAGGATGGATCCAAATAAAGTGTAATGATTTTATGTATCTAAACACTGTAATGAAACCCATTACTTTGTATGTTAACTTTAAAGCTTTGAATGTTTTAAAAGGAAGAAAAAACTATTTTCACACTACCACCAGGCCAAGCTTATCCACCATGGTTAAAGATACAAACATAATAGAAAAAATAAGGGATTCCACAGTGTGGTGGTTTAAATGAGAATGGCCCCCATGGGCTCATATATTTGAATCTTTGATCCACAGTTGGTGGAACTGTTTGGGAAGGATTAGGAGGTATGGCCTTGTTGGAAGAGGTGTATCACTGTGGACCAGCTCTGAGGTTTCAGAAGTCCATTGAATTCCTAGTTAGCTCTCTCTGCCTCCTGCTTGTGGATTGAGATGTGAGCTCTTGGCTAGCTCTACACCTGCCTGCTACCATACTACCTGCCATGGCGGTCATGGGCTCTAACATACTAAGACTCCGAGGCCCAAACTAACAATTTTCTCTTATTAGTTGCCTTGGTAATGGTGTCTCTTCACAGCATTAGGAAAGGAACAAAGAAACACAGTAATGTCTCACCAGACACAACTGACTTGACTTTTCAGTGTGGAAACTAACAGAGAACAAACTTTGTAGGCATTGCACAGGGAAATGGTTCATTCTTTAGGGATATGAAATCCTGCACAGCCTTTAGAAGGGCAGAAGAAACTGGGAAGTTTTCTGCTGTGTTTGGAGATGTTTAGAACACAGCAATTACATGTAGATCAGCACTTCAGAGTCCAGTAGCCTGATAGGGCACTATTCTTTACACAGACCATCAGCTCACGATGCAAAAATTCCAAAACATAAACAACAGTTAATGTATACAAGAAGGATTACCAACATCCAAAACAGGAGAATTTGTAGTTAATAGTTAATTGAATATAAATGGTCTTAAAATGTACAAATAATCAAGCCAAAGAACGACAACAAAAAGATTTTTGGAAGTATGTGTTGAAATCAAGTGACCAAGAAGAAATCTCTCTATACTCACTTAGTCATTTAAAGCACTTCACTAAGAGAGAGAACTAGTAGAAGTGAATAGGTCAGAAGTAAAGATAAGAAAAATAAGAAAGAGGAAATGAATTGAGTCTAAAGAAGCACTTGACATGCTATAAGGACAATACAAATAGCAACCTTTTAATGAATGCATTAGATAAGCTACAAGTATAAAACTTGACAATATTATGACAAAGACATATTAAACACTCATTAAGCATGCACATCACTTTTGGAGATAGAGATTGGCTAATTTTAAAGTCCATTAGGAATTTTGAAATTTAGGTGCATATGTTACAATTAAAAGGGCAGCTGGGTGGTGGTGGCACACATCTTTAATCCAGGCACTCAGGAGGCAGAGGCAGGCAGAAGTCTGAGTTCAAGGTCAGCCTGGTCTACAAAGTGACTTCCAGGACAGCAAGGGCTACACAGAGAAACACTGTCCTGGAAAAACAATATGGCAATATATATATAATTCAATACCCACAAATATATGTGGAGATTCTAAAAATAGTTTTGTAAAGTATATATGTACATTATCAGAGAATATGAGGATGAAGGTAACTTTGTTATTCTGCTAGAAGACATAAGAGAAAAAGTGGAGGATTTCAGGGACCCTAAGGGAAGCCAGGTGAAGCTAACATTGTGCCACCAGATCAAGAGGGGTTAAGAGGAAGCCAAGAGGCATGCTTCCCAGCTCATTGCTGTGTTATTGATACTAAGTGGTTCCTCTCCATAGTCTACTGATGGTACCCTAAAAAACCAATACTCTATGATCCAGCTATGCCATCCACTGCTAGTATCATTTAGTTCTTCAAGTGTGAAAATATCATTTCTGGAACTAAAACAATAATAGCCAACTCACAGTTACATTATTCGATATAGTTTGAATGTGATGAGAGCATCTGCCATCACTCCTGATGTTTCATATACCTCCAGTAAATGCAGCTGAAACTAAAGGATGAGGGATTTCCAAGCAAGCAGAGCAGAAGGTGGTGAGTGCTGGAGAGGCTGCATTGAGTTAGTAGAAGCTCAGAGGAACACAGCAAAATGACTTACCAAACAGTAATGATAAAAATTACTGAGGAGGTGAGAGAAGATGAGGCACAGGTTGGGGAAGCATGGTAGACAGTGAATCACAGTGAGACCTAATCATGGAGTCTTAAGATTGCTTCTGGAACCCAGAGGCCCTTGCTCTGGTGCTGGTTATCCAGCCTGGAGACATAGCCTTCCCACACCCACACTAACTACCAGAACTCAGCCTGCAGGCTGACTTCCACTTCCTAAGTGATTTGGGTGGAACCCAGCCACACCCCTTTGTTGACATATTATCTGTGGCTGCTTTGGCTCTATAATGATGTAGTCCAGTTAGTTCCATCAGAGATCATGTTTCCAGCAAAGCCTAAAAGATTTACTATCTGGCACTTTCAGGGAAGGTTATGTCTGCCCTAGTTTAAAGGAATATGCAGTGATCTGATGAGCTCTACCACCCTGAAAGAAATGAAACCAATCCCTCATCTTTAGACCAGATCAGTGTGCCATGCACTAGAGCCAGTTAACAAGAGCCCTCTTGCAGCCTACTTGTTCCAAGTGTGCTCAGCCCCCTTGCTGTGTGTTTCCACTGGGGATGAGATGCCTTAGGTTCCCAGTTTTGTTTCTAGTTTCTGAGCTGGGATTCTGATCCCTTGATTTAGTTTATAGAACCTATTTGAAAACACCCAAGAGGTTTTTTTGTTTTGTTTCTTGTTTTTGTTTTCATACAGATTTTTCTGCCCTATCTTCCTCTATAAATGTGTTCTCTTGTTCAAACTTAGCATCTAGAAAAGGCTGGCTAAAGACAAGGAAACAGGCAAAAAGGTAGATCTATGCCTTGTCTTCCAAGGGCCAGCTGATGGTAGGAAAGAGCTGAAAAGTGAAACTTGACCAGGAGAACAAACCCAGCTTCAACACGGTTATGTGCACAAAGTAAGACATTGAGCTCTGGTTTTAGAAGACACTGAATGGTTTAGGATCAGATCTGAAATAAACTTTTTATCATATCTGATGTTTCAGTGTCCTAATAACCAAAGCTAGAGGGAGGAAAGATGGTGAGACTAGTGAAAATAAAGGGAGAAGTTTGAGGGTCATTCTTCCTCTCCTCACCCTACCATACCCTGTAGTCCAGAAAACTGACCCTGTAAGCTCTTGTTATCAGGCTCTCATGGCAAGTGGTATCCTGTTCATTTTCCAACCAGAGATGCTGGGGAAAGGTTGGATGGCAGGAGAAGATGCTGGGGCCCTTCTATACCTCTCACTCTTCTTGATTTCTCAGTTGTGTCTATGGTTGCCTACTCTCTGCTGTCTTAGCATCCTTGGCCCAGCTCCTTCCTCTGCATTCTTATTATGCTGTTCTTTCCAGGCTTAAGTGAGGAGCACATCTTTCATGCTCCCTACAGTCCTGTGGATGGCTGCCTCTTGCCCTGTCCTTAGTCTCTAAACTACTGTCTCTCTGTCTCTGTTGCCTCAAAGTTCTGATTAGTTCATTGCCACTGTTAAATTTGCTCCAGTGAACTTGCTGTGTGGATTCTGCTATTTTGCCCGGAGTCAGATTGAAACAGGGATGAAAGATGGAAAAAGGACTCACATTTCTTTGTCCCAGCATCCCTACCACTTACCATTGGCCTGCAGAGCAGATATACTCAATAAATAACCACAATTCAACTAAGAAAGACAGAGAAAATTAGTCCTCATTTTCCCAACCCCTAGCAATCATGAATCCAATGAAGATAAAAATGAGGGTGTGGCATGTGGTGAGCTAGGGGGACCCTGGTTTTGTAAATCCCTAAAAGTGAAAGTCTGTCAGTTAGACAGCTCATAAGACAGGGCTGCCACACATGCTGGGACCAAGAGGAAACCACCTTCCCACAAGACTTGGTCTAGACGAGGCGGAGAGCACTCTGAAGCCTTGAAGCCACTCCAATTTCTGGGGAAGATCAAATGTAGATAAAATACTGGCACTCTAAAAGCTTTGTGGTTCAAATCAGAAGATGAATGTCAGTTCCTCACTGCATGAGGCTCAGTGGGGAGTCAGGAAGACCTGAGGACAGCAGGCAGGGCTCTCATGGTTTCCAGGGTGGGATCTAGTTCCTAAACCAACCAGTCTTTGTAACTGTATATTTGATCAGGCTTTCCAGGACTCCAAATTTTGATCAGCGCTTCCCTCCAAAGTAGCAAGATGTGTAGGAAGGAACATAGACTTGAGATCTCAAAGCAGGATTCTGATTTTCCTTTTGTTGTTTATTGGTCTTCGGATCTTTATGTTGCAAGGACTTTTACCTGTAAGATAGTTATATAGTATCTATAATCACATGGACTAGAGCTATTAAAATAAAAATAATTTGAAATGGAGAGATGATCAGCAGTTAAGAAGGTTTGCCCTGCAGAGGACCCCAAGTCTCTCTCCCAGTCCATACTGAGTGACTCACAGCTGTGTATAACTCCAGCTCAGGGAAATCTGATGTCCTCTACTAGGTTTTCTATATACGTGCACTCGTGTGTGTGTGTGTGTGTGTGTGTGTGTGTGTGTGTGTGTGTAACATTATTTAATATTTTAATGAAAATAGTAATGAGTTAAAGAGACATGACAAAAAGTGGATTTCCAGGTGGGGTCTCTACTCTGGCCCCTGTAGTTAACCTGTCGTTTCTTTGCTTGACAAAATACGCTGATAATAGCTTACTGTTGTTGTGATCCAAGATGACTATTATGAAGCACAGTGCCTGGTCCCTTGTGAGTATTCAACATCTTCAGAATTAGAGTGTCCCACTTTGTACTTATGAGACACTTGCCTGTCTTCTCTAATCCTCACACTGTTCTGCAGGTCAGTGTTGACAGCAATGTTACCTCAAAGACATTTATTTACACAGAGTTGTAACTTGCCAAGGGTTATATAAATCACCCTTGTCTAGAGTCACATAATTGATCACATAGTAAAGTCTGACTGACTGCAAAACCCTTACTTAAAAATAATTGTATATTATTATTTAATCATTAATGATTAATATGGTGATTACTATTATTATTGAACTATGTATAAGGTATTTTTAAAAATCATTCATTTTTAACCTACTAGTTTTCTACTTTTTACATATAAAGGAGTTCTTACTATCATTGTGATATACTGTAGCAGTCTATTTCCCCGATACATTAAACTTGGTATTTTGGGAGGAGCTAATGTGGGAGGAGTAAGGAGAGGAAGAAGAGAAGGAAGAGGAGGAGCTAGGAGAGAGAGATGTAAGAGCCATGGAAGACCAAGCATGTATTGAGAGCAGTACTGGGTAAAAACGTATATCGTAAGGTTAGATATTGGGAAACACCTCTAATTGTGTGGGCATCTTGTTAATTGAGCATTACCAAACATATAAAGCCTTTGGATAATCTTTAAGCATCAGAGTCTCATTTCTACTGGGTACTACGTGGATGGCAAGATGGTCAGGGCTCAGCCCAGCCTTTGTAGAAACAGCGTGGTAGATTGGCAAAGCCATCTCCCATGTTGGCGTCTCATGGGTGCCAGGGCCAGTGTTCTGGCCCGCCTGAACCAGTGGCCTGAGCAGAACAGCAGCATGCTACCACCACTCATGGCCTTAGGCCTTATCAAGTCAGGAACATGGTCGACCCCATAACAACAAGCCAAATTGGGTGATGCCATTTTTTAAAATATTACAATAACAATATACTCCTTTAGGATTCAAGAGTTACTTTCTTAATGGACAGGAGCCACTTCTCCATACAAACTGGGATCTCTTTTTTTACTATTTACTATTTGGTGTTATTTCAGGAGCAGATTCAAAGGCAGAGAGTATTTGGAGGAGACTTTCAGTAAAAGCCGTGTGTGTATTTGTATGGTGAGTTAGAAAAATGGTTTAGAAAAATCAGTGGACTTGGGAGTCCAGCAGGAACTTAGGCCCAACTTTGGATCTGGAACATAAACACACATACACTACACTCACACCAAGGTGGGGGGAGGGAGAGGGAGCACTTTTCGCTGAGCCTTGGTTTCTTGACACATGAACTGAGGACATTTAACAATGTGATTTCTCACATTGATTTTAATCCTAAAACCTGTACAGTACTTTGCCAACAATGTCCGTATCAACTTGCTTAACTGGACACTGCAAAGCCTTCACCTGACACCACTAGGGCGTCTCACATCCCTCAGTGTCTGGCTTGGAGCAAAGTACCAGTCTGCAATTACAGCTCCCCCAAACCTTATTATTCCTAAGCTTTAGGCTGAACCCTAATACTTGAAGTTTGAAGTTTTTATGATTTTGGCGAGAGCAGACATCCTGTTTTCCAGGGAGAAAGAGCTTTAAAAAAATGCACTTCTTTGCAAATCTACTCTCTTGAAATCATATTTTAGTGAGCTAAGTGCAAATGAATAGAAAACATATGCATTTCATTTTCACTGAAATTTACATGGGCTGCAAGTGAGGAGGCAGAAGGGCTGGGTAGATCAGAGACAGAGAACAGTTACACAATGGCAGGGAGGAAGGCCATGGAACTGAAGGATCTGATGACATTCTAATTCATTAGCACTTTCTCAGGGTATTAGAGATGCTTGAGTCTCCAGAATTTAGGGTCCAAATGCATAAAGGGGAAAGAGAGAATCATGTCTTCACTACCAGACCACAGTTTGGACCATTTGCTGGCAGTGTTCGCCTGTGGGGGTGCACTACCTCAGGAGTGCCACTTCTACAGAAGGGAGGGAGTGAAGTTGCCCTGAAACCCACAGCAATTCCATGTCTCATTATAGTATGGAATGGTCTCCGGAGCACAGCTGGAATACAGTAGAATCTACTCATCTGCTCATGTTTCTGCAGTTTGGCACCTGACTTAAATCAGCAGTGGAGAAGGTGCGGCTGGCCGAGCCATCTGATCCAAGCATCTGTGAATACACTTCATCAGTTGTGTCCCCCTCCATCTTTAACTTCTAAGTTCTGTGAAAAGTTAGCAACCTGTAAAAATAATTGTAATGTGTGCTCTAGGATTACTATAGTTGCAAAACAGCTTATGCATAAATATGTTACAGCTGGTGACAGGGAAAACAGCTAGTGAGTGAAGTCTCTCTTCATAGGAGTCCATGCGTGCTTAAGGGGTTGGGCCAGGTCTGTGCTGGTTGCTTTTGAGCCTCCTCTAGGCCATTCACTCTGAGGTTTGCCCAGATCTCCAGTCAGTTTCCATAGCCAGGTCTCTTCTTTTTCTAGCTGTTTCCAGGGTTACCTTCTGTTATTGCACATTCTTTCTCTCTTTTTTGTTTACTTATTCACTTTATATTTTACTCACTGTCCACCCCCTCCCTCATTCCAGTTGTTTGGAACACACATGAAAATCAATCTGCACATCTGCTGCATACATGTGGGTAGGCCTAGGGCCAGCCCATGTATGCTCTTTGGTTGGTAGTTCAGTCTCTGAGAGCCCCAAGGGTTCAGGTTAGTTGACTCTGTGTGTCTTCCTGTGGAGTTACTATCACCTTTGAGGCCCACAATTCTTCCTCCTATTCTTCTGTAAGAGTGCCCAAGCTACATCCACTGTTTGGCTGTAGGTGTCTGTATCTGCACATTTCTTAAGACCTTCAGTGTTGTCTGGAAGAAAGGAATTTGTTGGAGGCAAGTCTCTTTCCCTTTTCTCGGCCTTGAACCTTGACTTGTCCATTATGTGAACATTTGGTCCCTTTCTTCCTTTTTCCTCTGAGAGTGAGAGGAAGGAAGGAGAAAGCTTGAGATGTTGTTGCTGCTGCTTCTGCTTCAAATAAGCTAAGTGAACTGAAGTTTCGGAGCCACTCTAGTCCAATTAGACAGCTGTTGGTTTCACAACTTGGAAGGAGGTTTCTCATCTCTGGTATTCGGATTTTTTGCTGGGTCAACTATTGCTCTTGAGGAGAATGTCATCCTCCTAATGGTGTGACTTCATTTAAACTCTACATATATACACACATATATATTCTGTATAATTTTAGGAAAACATAAAAATTATGATTCTCTGTGGCTTTTTTCAAAAATCCTTAGTGTTAACATTTCTTCTCCAACCTAAAATTTAAAAAACAGAAGCTTAGCTGATACAACTTGTCCAAGGTCACAGTGTTTGCTCAAAATGATAACTACGTATTATACAAAATGGGGGTTTAAATAGAAAGTTCTGAGGAATATGTTTTGTGAAACTGTGGATAAAAGGAACTGAGCCACGTGAACTTAACTAACAATAAATAGCAAGGAAAAGCCATGGGAGGTTTCCTTTCTTCATCAGAGGGTCAAGTCTGTCCAGTGAGGATACTCTGCAAGGGCGTACACCTCAGCGTCTTCAGCTCAGTAGTCATCATCCGATCCTGAGAGACTCTAATCTCCCAGCTGTAAAGCAGTCAGCTCAGTTCATGCTATCTAGCCATCAGGAATTCTTTCATTCCTTTGTTCCTTGTGGAGGGAGCCATGTATGTGATGCAACGTAAGAGGCTTTATTGGTTCCACTGTTACTCAGGTGGGTTTTAAAGCACAGACCATTGTTTAAATGCTACCTTCTCTCCATGTGGGAACTGGCCATTTTTTGTTCATCTTTCAAATGTATCTTAGATATTATTTCCTCAAGGAAGCCAATACCCAAGGAACAAATATCATTTTCTTGTGTGCCTCCTTCACCTTCCAGTATCAATGTGACTGCAGCAACAGGGCTTCACCTCCATGCTGGATTCATTATGTGCTCTCTTCTGCAGACAACGCCCTCCTGAAGGCAGACACTACGTCCTCTTAGTCATGGCTGTGGCTCTGGTATACCTTTCTTTCTTCCTCCTCTTATCTCTAGGTTTGAATTTCTCTAGCTTTCCTATGTCTTTGGAATTTACCTTTGGATAGTTACTTTCTATAGTTTTAGTATGTATATATGATGTGTACATTAACTGCTCTTCCTCCTTGGCATTGATACTTTTACCTATCCCACTTATGTTAGCATATTCAGTTATTTTTACTAATTTATTGAATTTTGTTGTTGATTTGTAACTTTACCCATTTATAGTCTGATAGGATGCATACTATGGGACTTGGAGATGTCTCGGTAGTTAGGAACACTTGTTGCTCTTCCAGAGAGGGCCCAGATTCAATTCCCAGCATCTACATAGTGGCTCAAAAACACTGTACTCAGGCCTCCATGGGCACAAAGCATACCTGTAGTGCACAGACATACATGCAGGACAGTTACATACATCAATAAAATAGAAAATTAAATCTTTAAAGAGACATAATATATCCTTTGTGATCTAACATATAATCTATTCTGGAACATATCATCTATTTTGGAGAATAACCATGTGCTGGTGAGAAGAATGGTCATTCTGCTTCTGATGGCTTAAATGTAAAAGTGTGTGTTAGGTTCATGCATTCTACACTTAGGTTCAACTTGGGTTTTTCTTCTGATCCTCTGTCACAACCTGTTCAGTAAGGAAAGCAGGGTGTTCAATTCTCCCAGTCTTATTATATCTGAGTATATCTCTTTGGTTAGATTTCATAATAATCATATATTTATTTTGGGCAGGTTTGTTACATATTTGTTCACAGCTCTTGTATCCTTTTCTCGAATTGACAGTTTTTATCAATACATACGGACTTCTTCATATTTTTTCAGTTTTTATTTAAAACTTTATCTAATATGAGTATGTAAGTTCCTGGTTATTCTTATCTCTCTGTGTAGCTATGTCTCTTCCTAACCTCTCAGCTTTAGCATATACAGCTATGTGTGCCTTTACTGGTGAAGAGTTGTTCTTAAAGGCAACATATAGATGGGTCTTCTTAGACATTGTTGACTACATAGTTTCATTACATTTTCAGGTTATTTTTCGTAAGTATAAACTTCCTCTCATCTTTGTGTTGATAGTGTTCTGCTTGCTTTGTATATTTTTGTGTCCTTTTAGTTTTGTGTTTTTGGTAATGTTGGGACATGATATTTTAATTCTTAGTTTTTCTTTCATGTATATGTTCTTCTAGTGAGTTTTGTGTGATTTAATCTTTCTTTCATTTTTAATATCAGACACCCTTAAATAGTTCTTATTAAAATGTTTCCTTTCATATTTCTGTATCTTCATATTGATCTCTGCATCAGGTTTGACATTCATCTGTTCCAGTTTTATGAAATGTATTTCTGGTGTTTAATAGCTTGATGTTCCTGTGACATATTCTCAGTAATTCTAAGGCTTTCTGTGACAGGGTGTATAGCTCCAAGATTGTAGACTATTTTGGAGACCTTTCCTCGATCCTGTCAGATGTGTGTGGGTACCAAGAGATATTGTGGTGCCCAGTTTCTTTGTTCCTATAGGAACAACATGGATCAGAAAACTGCTTCCCTCCTGGAGCTTAGGTATATACTAAGCAGTTTTCTTATATAGTATCCACTATCTCTGTGGGTAGTTAGGGGAGACCTTATTAAGATTCTACAGGCAATGAGTAGACACTATTGCTTTGAGCTACAGGGCTTAGCAAGGGCTCTGTCAAACTCTGGCTATATAGGTTCTGAGGTTGTGAGGCAGAGTACAAGAGCTTCCACCAGGTGATGCTATGAAAATATAAACACTTGCTGAACCATTCTGTATTTAAATGTATTCTCTCAGTACCTGAGAGAACAAAGAGCTCTCATGCATGAAAGTATATGCATGAACTCTTGGGTATCAGCATACTAACAGTATGCTGCCATTACTTCAACAGAAATGTTTCCATGTATAAAGAACTTTTGCCTGCGATCAGATTTCAGGATAATCTGATTGGCAAGGTTGTGAAGGAGCAGCTAATACTCTCTAACCCAACCTCTCTAATCCTACTATTTTCCACTAAATAGATTCTAAAATGCACCTGATCTAAACAGAGTGTGTCAGCTTTCAATGCGTCATTTCAGACGTTTGCTATAACTAGTCAAGACAATTTGTCCACATGTTAAATTACAATTTTTTTGTTTAAAAAAAAGTTTGTACAAAATACATAGGAAAACAGTGAATTTTTCACAATATTAATTCTTCCAATTTATGAGCATATGAGGTTTGCTGGTGTCTTCTTCAAAATCTGTTTTTGATGTCTTTTTCTCTCTTTTTGTCAAGATAATATTTTTATTTATCCTTTGGAAATTCCATATCATGCACCCCAATCATACCCATTACCCAGTTCCTCCATTTCCATTCCTGAGCCTTTGTGACCTCACCCATTAAAAAAAATAATTTAAAAAAGGTCAAATTTGTGTTATTTACATACTCTCTGGAGCATGGTCAAACTCTCAGTGACCTGCCCATTAAATAGAACAGAGTCTTTCCCCTCCCACAATCCCCACAAGAAGCCAACAATTATGGAGTTAACTTCATTACCCTTATCACACTTTTTAAAGAATTCTTTTTAGTGGCTTCTTGTTTAGACTACTACTTTTGGGGGGATGGTAGGGGATGTCATGAGGTTGTCACAGAACCCTTCTGTGTCCCTCTTTCTTAACTATGCATCTACAATCATCAATAACACTGCAAAAGTAGTTTCTTTGCTCTTACCAGTGAACAGAAGCATGGATCCTGGGCTTCCATGTAGTTTCTGGTGATAGCACAGAGCATGAGCACAGCCTCTGGCTGCAGTAGAACCATAGACCCAGGCAAGGCCCAAGGAGGTAAACTGGACCATGAACATCACCATGACTTTGGGCTGCATCTCAGAACACAGATATCCACATGGCTTTTGATGGTAATATGGGCCACTGACATCAACTCGGGCTACAGTAGAGCCTCAGCTCCAGAGACACAGACTTGGTGAGGGATCAAGATATCACCATGGCCTCAGGTGGCAGCTTGGGCCACTCACATAAGCCTGGTCCTCACTACCATTGCATCTCCAGTCTTCTCTCCACAGTGCATATACAGCTCTGGTTTTCTATCTTTCCCATATCTCCATCACATATTTGTCTATCATAGTGGTGCCAGAAGTTAGGGAGGCCTTTTCTGTGGTGTCTTAAAATGTTCATCGTACAAGTCTTTTGCTTCCTTGGTTCAATTTATTCTACAATATTTTATTTATAGATTCCAGTACAATTCCCATTTTAAAAAAAGTCTTAAATTTCATATGGAAACACAAAAGACCCAGGATAAGAAAAGAATTCTGAACAATTAGAAACAAGACCCGATAATGGAGACAATCACCACTTCAAAGCCTAATAGAGGAGTTAGTTCCTGGCACCATTACAGGGGCCAAGAGCCTGTAGCTGGTCTGGTCATACACCCTGGGGAGAACCTACTACCACTACTCTCCTAAATAAATACAGTATTATACAAAATTCAAATAATTCCTATTATTTTAGTAGATTAGTTCAACTCTCAAATTTCATCAGAGATGCTTCTTTTTTGCCATAGCTAGCCGGTGACTCAGGGACCCATAACTTGTCACGGTGCAGAGAATAACAGACTGTGGAGAGTCCTGAGTGCTAAATGGGACATATGTATCCCATAGCTATAGCCCATGGCTCAGAGATTGTTTCAGAAGAAGGGCCAGAAAGAATGTATAAGCTTGAGATTATGAATGACTACAAGAGTGGTGGTATTTCGGACACAGCAGGGCAGTTGCACTGAGTTTATACCAGTTAGCATACACATTGTGTTAGCATGCACAGTATCTGAGCAAGTACAAGCCAGATAAAACGTCCCAGCATGGAGGGAGAAAGTAGGCATAACATTCCACTTCTAGCTGAGGAGCTATTGGTAATTGGTAACTTCTGGGAGGAAAGAGTTTCTTTTCTTTAAGGATGTGGTGTCTGGTAGGTAGGTCAAGCACACTCCAGTGGATGCCCACACGCCCACATGTATAGGAGCAAAACAAATTGGATTTGGTAGATTTAATACATTGGAAACACAAAGTTAGGTGGTTATGGAAGGAAGGATAGTCTGGGAGGAGAGGTGGGAGTGAAGTGACAATTATGTAAATGTAGTATTCAGACACAAAATTCTCAAAAACAACAATAACAAATATTGACAAAAAATAATGTCCTTTCCCTTAAGAACTTACCTTAAGTTTTAAACAAAATACAAGTGTGTGTACTGGATATTTTCACACTTGCTAGTTCTGAGTTCCCTTTGGCTTTATGAAAAGCAGAATCAAGAGAGTAACAGTAGACCTTCCTCCAAAATGTGCTCCTTGGTATATAAGAAGCCTTTACCTCCTGTTGTTTTCCAAAGTGCTTCTAAGACTGTCACATGGTAAATCCCACTCACCTTGAAATTTTTATAGCCAAAACTTTTAGCTAAAATTAATAGAATTGACCTTGGTTCTCTTGAGCAGAAAGGGCTTTACAGAGAAGCTATCATGTAACTGAATGTTCAGTGCCCCAAGGTAGTGAGTAGCTATTGTCCACAGGACATGTGCAGTGCAATGTTTATCAAAGTTAATGTGCATACAGATGTCCTGGCATCTAGATAATGTTGGTTTAGTCCTGCGAGTCTGGAGTAAGATCTGAAAAATGAGCATTTCTAACATGTGTCACTTTATGCCAGCGCTGCTGGCTTGTGAACTTCACAATAAGTGATGAGACCCGAGAAGAGTCCACAGTGTTTTTCTTTCTGTATTCAAGACAGTATCCACAGTACTAAGACGGCTTCAAGTGTGCATCTCAACTTCCCCTGAAGATCTAAATGTCTCTCCATTTCCATTTGCTGCAAACTTAGTCATATGGATGGCCTGCCTCTTCCCATTATTAGTTGTACCTTCTAAGACCTGCTTAGGTATGATAGCTAAGCATGACCTGGGCCACACCACACCGTGGCTCGGAGATGTGTGGAAAGCACTGGCCTCAGATTCTCTACCAGTGTAAGAAGGTATCCTAGGAAGTAGATGATGTGGGTGTCGAGCCCTCTGGTCTTTAGCCTTTCTGAAACTAGTGGTTATGCTGTTGATTGAAATTGGTACAAAAAGCATCTATTGAAAGCTAATTTTATGCCCAGTATTATGATAAATTATTTTATTGGTTAACTGCTTTTTACTTATAAACAAAAGCATAAATTATACTAGTGAGGTACAGTGTGATTTTACAATTAGTGTATACATTATATAATGCTCAAAACAGGATAAACACTTCTATCTCCTGAAATATTTATCTTTTCATTATGGTAAAATCATTCATAATTTCTGTTCATGCGTTTTTGACTATGCGGAGTATCAGTCTTCCTCTTTCTTCTTTTTTTGTTGTTGCTGTAATAAATGTCTAAGAATAAGTTTCCAAAGAGAAAGAATTAGTCTTAGCTCATGGTTACTGACCAAGGTTTTATCCCATGACAACAGAAGCACCGTGGATGAAGTGCATGGTGAAGTGCACAGTGTAAGAAAGCTGGGCATTACATTTGCAGCTGCAAAATGAAGAAATGTCCAAAGCCACCACAAAACTATCCCCCAGAGCCATGTCAAGAGCAACATGCTTTGTCCAACTAGGCTCCATGCTTCATATGTATACTTTCTATCAGTAGCCCGTGGACATACTAGTAGCACTGAGTTGACACAATTAGGCGTAGGGGAATGTAGAAGAATTAGAGTTGAGGGTACAGAGAGAGGACTTGATGAAAATACACTGTATGTATATATGAAATTCTCAGTTAAAAAATTCATTCAAAATCTAAATCTATCAATGGGTTAAGCCATTTATTAGGTCACAGCCCTCATTATCTAATCATCTCTGGAGACATCCTCTGAGAGATGTGCCTTGTTAATTGACATCTTTCAAGCCAACCAAGTTGACAGGCAAGAATAATCATCAAGAAAAATCTATCGTTTTTTTACAGTCAGTCTACAGTGCGGTAGGACCCAGGCTTTCTATCCAGCTCTGATTTGATGTTTTAGATGAGTGGTTCTCAACTTTTCTAATGCTTTGGCCTTTAATACAGTTCCTCATGTGGTGACCCCCAACCATAAAATTATTTCAATGCTACTTTACAACTAATTTTGCTATTGTTATGAATCACAGTATCTGATATACGGGATATCTGATATGTGATCCCAAAGGAGTCACAACCCACAGGTTGAGAACCACTACTCTAGATCAACCTCCTTTAATTCCTCCTTTCTCTCCCTCCCCCATTCTAGAGTAACTGCAATTCTATTCTCAGCTTCTGTGAGATTAACTTTTTAAATTTGAACTCTTATTTAATTCTCCATACAACCCTATAAAATAGAAAGTACCATCATTACCATCATCATCATCATCAATTTCAAGATTAGGAAATAAAGAGACAGGTCTGTTAACCAACTTGTTCAATGATGTAGGCATAGTCACTGGTAAACAGAGCACCTCTATACAGGTGACATGCACTCTCAGGAGGCCTTCAACTAAAGTCTTAGGGATGCATGACACAGGATGTTTTAAACTCTCCCAAAGCTCCAACAGTTGAGAAACTTGCTTAATTTTATTCAGCGCAGTATTTTCCAATGATATTTAGACATTTTTGTCAAGTAATATCTATTAACACTGAGCAGAAAATGTTCCACAAAACAAACTTTGGGAAAATGGAGTCTTAAATATTTCCTTGGCTGGAGTTAGATGTCAGTTTAGATTTTAAAGCCAAATGGAATATCTTGCCACCCGATATCTTGGATAAATGGGTCTCAAAGCTTGCTGTGAGTCAGAACCTCCTGAGCTTCTGACTCAATAGGCATGAATTTTTTTTCCTAATAAGACCTTAAAAGATGCTGACCTAAGCACTGTCTTCTGGGAAAGACTGAGCTTGAGGTTGAGGAAGTTCTTGTCTGTATCTGACTTTGACGTCCATATTTGTAAAGGAAGAACAATGAAGTCTTTTTCTACAGTCATTCACTCCATTACCATCAAATAGTCACTCATGCTTATTCCATGCAAAATATCACATTTGGCACAAGGATACAGCGGTAAGTAGAAAAATACGACCCCCTCCCCCAACAGAATGTACAGTTCTGATATAGCAAAGACCTGCAATAGTGGTGTGTAAAATTTAGACAGTCACACAATGGCCAACAGGACATGTTTCTTAAGCATTAATTTTTTGCTTCCCACATCTCCTCCCTCCAAATAAACAGTGCTCATGCATATGACCCTGCTTGGATCTGTTCACATCATCTCTTCATCTCTCCCTAGAACCCAAATGAAATAGAAATTTCTGGGGGTCTGTTTGTTTGTTTGTTGATTCACTTTTGTCATGATGTTTTTCTGGAAGCTGTCTAATAAGAGGATGTTTAGTTGAAGCAGACACATGAGAGGAAGCATGATGTTTGGAAAGAGTAAAAGTGAAGCCCAACAAACCGTGAGCAAGATCTTACCTTGGTTCACCTTGCAATGCTCACCTTGCAATGCTTTGCTGGTCTTTGCTGATCTTCACTTGTTGTGACTTTGTAGAGAGAAACACACCAAAAAACTTCGCTTGATATTCCTGCTGTTTCTTGTTGCTTCTGCAGACTTGCATCAATTTGGTGGAGCTCTGCAGTTTCTTCTGGATCCAGCCACTGCTACTGATTTGTGTTTGGGGTTTGCTGATTGGGCTGAATTAATGTTGATTCATGTTTGGAATCTCCCCAAAGAACTTCTTCTACACAGGTCCACATCCCCCTTGTCCTATTAACCAACTTTCTCCCCTACCTTTGGTAGGTGGGCTAGGAGGAAAGTTGAATTGTTTAAGAACCCTTATTAAAGTAGGTTTTTGGAAAATCTAAGGCTACACCCAGGCACATCCATTTTTTTCCCATTTAAGAATGGTTGTTCTCATCTAAAAAAAGCTTTTCTTTACTAGGGCTCTTTTTTATTCTGCCATGAAGTGGGTACCTTTCATTATGTTAAACTGCTGTTGCAATGATTGTATACCCTCTCTATAGGATGTAAAATGTACTATTATTTAGTATTACCAATTAGATTGTTAAAGTCTATGGGGATTCATGCCTTATTTATATTTCCAAATGTTCCTCTAATACTTTCCAGGTGTGGTTTGATTCTTTCAGAGTTCATTGTATGATGCTCAGAAAATCAGCATCATAGACTCAAGTTATTTAAACAAAACTTACTATCAGGTGCAAAGTGCTAATGATTATGGCATAAATAAAATAGGGAAGAGCATAACAATTCATTACCTAATACCTACTGACCAGCCCAGAAGATGTATATATGTAGCATATGTATATGCATGTATATGGGAATATATACACATATGTGCATATAGTAAATATTAAAGAAAAAGGAGAATATACATTTGAAAAAGAGCACGGAGGGGTATGTGAGAGGGTTTGGAGGGGGGAAAAAGAAGAGACACATGTAATTAGTTTCTAATCTCAATAATAAAAATTTCTAAAATGTTTCTACTACAAAAATTAATGGTCCCCTTTATTCCTTGAACATAGACACCTGGTTGACTGTTTTTACATTTGAATCTTTTTTACTGTTTGTTATTGTTGTTGTTTGATTTTTGTTTTGTTTTTTTTTTTCTTTTTTGAGATACAGTCTCATGTACTCCAGGCAGACTAAGAATGATTTTGACCTCCTGATCCTCTTGTATCCATGTCTCAAGTTCTGGTTGTGTACCACCTGCCTTCCCCTCTGCATCCTTACTAGTAACACAGTCTCTGCTCTGTGTGTATGTGTAAAATATAGATAAGTAAGCATATGTTAGAATAGTTCACCAATGAGCAAATAATAGAAGTCCAGACTTCTTTGTTAGATTCAAGAGAAGAAATGCCTTTATGAGGGCAAAGGTGCTCATATAGGTAAAAGGTAAACTGTGTGCATCTGATGCTGTAAGGTAATAAATTTCCCCTGTTGAGTAATGATGGAAGAGAGAATCCATAAAGGGAGGAGCAGCTGCAACAGTCCTGCAGAATATGTGACCTGTTGCCGAACCACGATGGGAACTGAATGTGTTTGCCAAGACTGGATGAAAGTAAAACTGGGTGCCAACTTAGACAGGCGCAGGCTGCATACAGGATGTGGGCTGCACACCTGGAACCTGGAAGTCTATGTTGTCTATTTATATTTGTCAGGCTGTATGTTGAATAATTTTAAATAAAGAGCAAATATTAAAAATAAAGGGCAAGCTCCATGTCCATCAGGAGATGGCTAACACAACATGAACTTAATGGTATTTTTGGAAGTTTTTTGTTTGTTTGCTTGGTTGTTTTTGGTTTTGGGGGGTTCTTTTTGTTTTGTTTTTGTTTTGTTTTGTTTTGTTATCTCACAATGCTTTGAACATTTAAAAAACTTTACATATCCTTTGCTTATATATTAGGTTTTCAATTTTGTTTTTATAGATTTTTTGTGTGTGCCAATGTGTTTCTTTGTATGTGTTTCTTGTGCTTTTTCTTTGACTCTTTTTTGTTTGTTTTCCCTTAGTCCTGTTTGTTTTCATTTTATCTTATTTTTATTTTTTATGACTCTTTGTTTTCTAATGAGAGAGAGAAAGGGTGTGGATTTGAGTTGGTAGAGAAGTGGGAAGGATCTGGGAAGAGTAAGGGGAGGAGTATAAATTGAATGAAACAACAAAAACAAAATAAAACAAAAATATAACATGTTTCAATTTTTGAAAATCAGATTTTTTTTCAGTGTCTCTTGAAAACTGGGATAATCTGGCAACATTAGCCTGCCCTCACCATGGCATCCATGCTTGGTGC
Organism: Arvicanthis niloticus; assembly: GCF_011762505.2. Classification (NCBI taxonomy): domain Eukaryota; kingdom Metazoa; phylum Chordata; class Mammalia; order Rodentia; family Muridae; genus Arvicanthis; species Arvicanthis niloticus. The sequence continues at coordinate 44,691,629 of NC_047662.1, forward strand.
TACAGAGATGGGGACCCTTTTGCTTGAATAAATACACCTCAGTTTTTCATATGTTCTCTCTGTAGGATTTCTTCATTTGCTCACTGTTAGTTCTCAAATACTCCTGGGTTTCCACCATGTATCAAACACTTTTGTAGGTAACGTAGACACTGGTGCCTAGTGTTTCAAAATTTCTCAGCTTATCAAGAGAAGAGAGTGTATAAAATGGTTTCACAGATTACCAGATCTTAGCTGGGTTGGCTTGAGGTAGGAGAAGTTACTTGAACATTGCAAAGTCTTTGAAAGGGCAACAGGGAGACACAAGAACTTTTATTAACTTGTCAATAAACAAGTCCTCTCTAATGGACAAATGGAAGGATAAGCTTTCAAGAAAACACAAAAATGAACAGGATTTTCATAGAGAAGAAATTCTACATGAGCTGGCATACAATAAATAATGATTCAGGTTGGCAGAGGGCAGAGAGATGAGAAGAGTTGAGACCAAGTTGGTAGGCAAGAGATAAACCATAAATGATGTTAATTTTTATTCTAAGAAGCGTAGACTTCTTTATCAATACTGTGACTTTACAAGCAATGCATTCAAATGGCAATCAGTGGTAACTTCCAAACTCCAAAAGTTCTAAAACTTAGAAAACATTTTAACTCAGAAAAACTCTCTTAGACATAAACTGTATTTCAAAACACATTTCAAATCAGATTTTTCTGGTAAGTTAAATGATGTACCTACTGACTAGTGTAGTGGAAGTACCAGAGGAGAAATAGGAACATCAGCCTAGCTACAAAATGCTCTGTCTATAATGATGTCCTACCTATAACATATGCTGGCACAAAAGTAGCACAGAAGTTGTGGCAGCAGCCCAGAACTATCTGCTTGGATTTAAGCCCCACTCCATTAGATGGAATTCATGCCTGACACTGCTTGAGCAGACAAGAACCTGAAATTAGATAGTCAGGGACTTAGGGGAAAGCCAATGGGGTTCTGCCAAAGGAGCATAAGCATCAAATGACTCCTAAGAACACTTTGTTATTCCTATACATTAGTACGTTGCTCAGTCATCATAGAAGCTTCTGATGGGGACAAATATACAGACCTACAGCTGGCAATGTTCACAGACCTTGGGACACTCAGTTCTAAATGGGTTATCTCCATCTAATCCCTTCCCTCAGGAGACTCTGCAGACATGGAGGTGGAAAGAGCATAAGAGCTAGACAGCATGGAGGACACCAGGGAAACACTGCCTACTACACACAACACAACTGACACATAAGAGCTTACAGAGACTGGCACCATGCACAGGGCTCTCACAGATCTAAGCCAAATGGTGTCCCAGTGCTGGGAGGGGAAACAGACGTAAGCACCTATTCCTAAGCCAGAGGCTATCTCCAATTGATAACCACTCACAAAGAAAAAATTTTCCCCAATGGAGTCTCACTGGATACACAGACCACACTGACAGAGGGAGTCCATGCACATCAGGAGACAATGAACACGAATCAAACTCAGTGATATTTTTTTCTTTTTTTTTTTTCTTTTTGTCTCATGATGCATTGTCCCACTCCATCCTGAGCCTGTACAGGTCTTCTGCTTATATATCACAGCCTCTGGTTTTGACTTTGTATAGTGTCTCTCCGTGTGTAAATGTGTGTGTGTGTGTGTGTGTGTGCGCGCGCGCGCGCGCTTTGGCTCCTTTTGTTTGTTTGTTTCTGGTGCATTTCTCCTATTCTGGCTTGTTTGTTTTGTTCTATTCTGGTTTGTTTGTTTTTGTTTTATCTTATTTTATTGGTTTGGTTTTGTTGGTGGTGGGTTTTTTGGGTTTTTTTTTTTTTTTGGTTTTTGTTTGTTTGTTTTTTAAGATACCTATTTTCTGAGTGATTAAAAAAAGGTTATGAAATTAGGGCACAGAATCAAGGAGGATTCAGGAGAGGGGAAACCATAAACAATATATAATGAATGAAAAAATCTATTTTCAATAAAAAATAAACTAACAGATGTGAATACAGTGTAAACTATTTTATTTTGTCCCAGGGTTTATTCACCTGTTGTTTAATGATGGGGACATATCTAATAAATGCTTAGCTAGGTGATTCCACCACTGAGTGAACATCAATGGAGCGTTCCCAAATAGACCTAGATGTCATTGGTCAGGTACCCTACACAAAAATTTCCCTTTGTGTGTAGACAGACTGTACTGCTGAGTCCTGTTCTCTGTAATCATCACTTTCCAACTGCCTTTTACAAAAGTCTCTGTAATTTTTACTTGAAAAAAGTTACAATTTCATTGCCCTAGGAGGGTGGGTGGGATTCCAGCTCAAAGACAACATAAAGTTGCTCTTGTCTAGTTGGAGTTAGTGAGAAGCACTGTGCTCTTTGGAACAAGTTGCAAATCAGAAACGACCATTTGCTAATTTATTTTGGACCATGTTCAAGAGCAGGGAAGTCAGGGAGTCGGGGGTGAGGTGGAAGTGAGTCACAATTTATCCCTGCACACAGTGGCTGGGATCAGAATGGCGAAAGCAAAGGTGTTCAGGAAATCCCAGCTGACTGTCTGCAGGAACCAAACTCCTGGAGGGGAAAGGTCCTCTGCTTCTGGGCCTGGCTTTCCTCACTCTTTCCTCTACCTCACTCAGTAACATGTGACTGGTTTCAGAGGAAAGTCTTGGACCAGAGTGCCTGAGACAGAGGTTTAGAATAAACATAGACTATAAGCTACTGACGGGCCCTGGAGTGGGGGACCAGAAATGTGTCTTCTACCAAAAACATGTCTTCTAGGACATCTGCCTTCATAAGCCAAGGACAGTTCAAACTTATTAGTCATCCATTCCTTATTTGAGACTTTGCCTGCTCACTAGGGGTTGTAGTCTCAGTCAGTCCTTTTAGAGGGTTCTTCCTAAACATTCAAGGTAGTGTGCAGGGCAGGGAGACATCAGGTGACCAGGGTGCATACCTCTGGTTGAAGGTGATCAAAATGATACCCTGATTCCTTATTTCCCCTTCATCTTGTGACAAGTGTCCTTTGGGGGCTGGCAGATGTCATATTTTCATGTTTGTGCTTTCCACTGGTGATTTTGTTGTTTAAAGCTGTCTCAGAGTTACAGTGTTCTACAGTGTTCTCACACACAAGAAGCCTGCAACACGGCTGACTATATAGACACTGGTGAGTCTGATGAGCTTCTCTCCGGTAGGAGTCTCAGTACTACTGGCTCTGAGTTTGATGTTACCGAATCCACACTCTGAAATAAAGGTGCCTTTTGACAAAAGCACACATTAAACAATGGGGTGAATTAATTGTGGCTAGAAGCTCACAGACTTTCTGTTTTCTCCTGAAAGAATATTTTAGTATGTGCTAATATGATATTCACAACAATTTTATAGACTCCACAGCTCAAAAGTCTTCATTTCACAGAGATTTTCTCTGACTTCTAATTTCAAAATAGCATGGCCAGTCCTAATGGATATTCTCTCTCTCTCTCTCTCTCTCTCTCTCTCTCTCTCTCTCTCTCTCTCTCTCTCTCTGTGTGTGTGTGTGTGTGTGTATTTCAAACTCTAAGCAGGTTCTTTCTTATCTATTCTCTAAGTGGGTTAGGCCCCATGGGAGAACATACTAACCCACAGCACTAAGTCAGGTGATACAGGAAGTGACATCGGAAAAGTAAAGCTTGCCTTTCAGCCCATCAGTACAGTAAAGGAACAAAGGCAAGCATATATAGAGTAGCAAGGATGCAGGTGGTGAAGATGTCAACATGGCAGATATGGGAAATGGGAGATGTGGTTGGAAATGAAGCAATAGTTCTTTTTTGCATTGGGGAGCCCCTGGCTGGCTTAAATATCCATGCCAGTTGAGGAGAAGCACACATTTATATTTTGTTAACAAGCTTACAAACCAATAATCTTTACCTGCTGAGAGTAATCTTCAGAGAGTCCATGTTTGTTGCACCCATACATACAACATCCCATAGCAGCCAAGAATTGCCTGGCTTTCTCCTTTTCTTTCCCATCATTCAAGATGCACATACCAGATGCCAGGACTACAGCAGACATCTTATGTCTTTCTTTGTTTTCACACAGTGATGTTGAGACTCAAATAGGTAAAATGATGTGCCCGAAGCCACTCATTCCATGGTTGGTAATTACAACCGACATAAAGGATTGATTTCCCACTCAAACTCATTGTCCTTCTCACCTAGCCCACACTGCCTTTGTGCATGTCTATCCTTATGGTATTTGGTTGGAATTTCACAGGACATATTGGAAGGAAGAAGAGATAGAATATGACCTGAAGGAAATTGGACAGAGGTGATGGTCAGATCCCAGAACACTAAATCAGGCCAAGAGCCACAGTAAAATTCTACACCAGTGAGAATGGATGAGGGGTTTACACTTCTAAGGCAATACCCTACTCACATTGCTGTGTCTACATCTTGCCAAATTATATATCAACTACAATATCATTGAAATGACAAGAAATATCTAGTGTCTGGCTATGGAGACAAAAGTGGGAAAGTGACTTGTTTAGTCAGTGTGATGAGTGGTCTGCAACATGAACCATACTAAGGGCAGCCTTTTCTTATTACAAAATGCTGCTTTTGTTCTCTGGATGTAGCAGTCAGGGTTTTTTTGTTTGTTTGGTTGGTTGTTTTGGTTTGGTTTTTGTTTCTTATGTTTTTGTTATTTGTTTGTTTGTTTTGTTTTTGTTTGGGAAGCAAGAACCCTCCAGAAGAGCTTTTTATTCTGCTCATGGGAAGATGTGCAGGTTTAGTTTGGGCCAGTTGATTTCAAATGTTCCTTTTGATTAGATACCTCCACAGCTTCCAATTTTCAACTTGTTTTATAGACACCTTATGATTGCATACACCTCCTCACCCTTTGCTTTTATATGAGAACATCTGGAATTTCCAACTGTAATTCCTTCTCTGCAAGTCGGTGAATATTGATAGGACAGGAAATTAAGCTCCCTCCCTCTAGCCTGTGTGCTTGCCAGCTGTCCCCTGTATTTTTCTTTACAGTGCAGAGAGAATGCAAACACAGGCTCTTTCTGGCCTCGTAGGAGATAAACCACACCACTACCTGTTGGTTGTATCTGGATAGTGGTCTAAAGAATTTTCTACATTTGCATCTTCCACACATACTACTCTGTGACTCCAGCAAAGTGAGTGATATTTCTATTCTGGGGCACTGTTAGATTTTATCTCAGTTCATGCTCTCCCACTTTATCTGTGGCCCTCTTATTTCAAATCCTCTTGTCTAAGGCTTTATTATTTTTCCAAAACCCAGATCAAATGTCACTTCCTCCAAATCATTTTCACTGATCTCTGTCCTTTTATCTCACTCTCCTTCATGACCCTCAACAGTCTCCGACTTAAGGCTCAGTGCAATAGTTTTGAGTTTTACAAAGGAGTGAGAATGATGTGTTTAGTATAAGCTGCACTTTGACATTTGAATATTTATCTTCTCCTTAGCTAGATATATGTGGTGTGAGATGTTTTTGTGATGCTAGGCACTTGCAATAAACCTTGGCTTCAGTAGACCACACCATCATTAAGACAAGCAACTAGCACTTACTAGTATATAATATAGCTAACCTTTGATGCTTACTAACTTGTATGCGTTACACAGTCTTATTTATATTTTCTACTTGTGTGGGTTTATTGAGCTACAATCCATTCTAAGCAGAAGAGCATCCATAAGAGAACAAACATTTGTACCTTTGCTGAGCCACACTGACTCTGTCACTTGCTACTTGGACATTCTTGAAAGACTCCTTATCTCCTCTGTATCTCATTGTCATTTGTGAAATTGGTGCAATTGTCATCCTGACTTCCAAAGATTTCTTGCAAGGATTAAATGGGCTCTGTGCACGAATTGCTCAGGCGTGTGCTCAGTAGCTTTAGTTTAGTTAGTGCTGTGACAACCACAGCTGTAAACTTCTGGCTTTTGTAGAAGATCCAATCTGAAGACTGTGATTGCTTCACATAGTATATGTTGAAAGCTACTTATTGTGAACACACACACACACACACACACACACACACACACACACGATCTCCAGTTTCTCATGGATCATCGAAACATCTAGTGCCTAATGCTACCCAGCCAAAGTTCATGGGTGCTAAATAAAAGGTCGTTCCATTTAAAGGGGCAAATCCTGCCCTATGCATTATCAGTGTGTGGGTTTCCAGTGGCCTTATACTTATCCAAATCTTTTATTATTGTTCCATACTTTTGAATTAATAAGTATTGTGTTCCACCCTTGATAAGACTGCTTTGAACAGGTATCTAATCTGGCACATGCATCAATGAATTATCGAGTTTTCCAGTTCAGACACAATATTAAGTATTGAACTAAGAGGTCATTTATACTAGCTGACTGATGGATATAGTGTTGGATTTAACAGAGCTCATTAAAAGAGGGAAGAAAACTTACAGCAGGGACAGCGTGCCCTTGCAATGAAGCATTTCAGTCAAAACAAAATTCCCACTGGAGCTGTAGGATGTGAAGGATCTAATGCTGAGTTACCTGAAGACTTGCTGCTAAGGATGGCCCTGCCCTTGCCTCATGAAGTAAGACACTATTTAAATATGTACACGTCTAAGGGCTAGTCTGTTGAGGCCCAAGCTCGAGTCCCTGTTCGGGCGCCAAAATAATGTTGGGGTCCACACTAGCCCCATGTTGGGGCGGCCAAAATAAATGTTGCAGTCCAGGCAAAATGTTGAGGCCCGGGCCGACCCACGTTTGGGCGGCCACTGTATCTCGGCCCAAGCTGCTGCTCCGGTCTGCAGGTCAGGGTTCAGCAAGATCGAGGGTGAGGGCAGACTCATAGAATGGAGACCAGACAGGGTGTGATTCAATCCCGTTTATTCTTCAGTCTCTCTTCCTCTAAGTGTCTCCTGTCTGAATCTCCCTCTATAGTCTGATTTCTGATCTGTCTGATTTCTGATTTCTGTCTCTGCCTTTTATATGTCTTACTTCTAAGCCACGCCTCTAAGTTACACCTTTAATCATGCCCTTAGGTCTTGTCTCTAACTCTGATCTCTATACTTCTAAGTCATACTCTTAAGTCACACACCTTTAATCTCACACACCTTTAATCTCAAGGTATCTAAACCAAGATTATCAGAGTGTGCTCAGCTGTTGTAGGCTATTGTAATCCAAATCTCATGTCAGGGTATATGGCTCAAGATGGCCGCAAAGCTGATAGCCGCTTTCTGCTAAAAGTCGGCCCCCAACACTAGTCCAATAACATAGTTATACTTACATACTACATTCATCTGGAAGAGTGTTTTATTCCCATCTTGGAGAGTACAACTTGAGAACTTCTGTTCTACATAGGGTCTTTAACTCTCTCCACAAGAGTCCATGGAGCTTATAGCTTTGTTGAATTAACATATGTGTCCTATGGTGGTTTGAATGATAAATAAGTGTCATAGACTCTGGCATTTAGATACTTGGTCTTTGATTGATGGCATTGTCTGGGAAGGCTTAGTGGGTGTGGCCTTGGTGGAGGAAGTATGTCACCAGAGGTGGGTTTTGAGATTTCAAAGCCTCAAACTGTTCTCAGCTGACTCTCTGCTTCCTGCTCCCCAGTATCCTGCTCCAGACTGCTCCTTGATGCTGCAATTTCCCTTCATAAAGAACTCTTACTCCCCAAGAATCATAAGTTCAAATAAACCCTTCTTTCTATGAGTTTCCTTGGTCATGGTGTTTTCTAACAACAATAGAAAAAGTAACTAATGCATGCCCTTTATGGCTAAGCAAATGACCTTGAAGTTGTTTGACTGTGTGTAGTTGGATAAACTTTATTGAGAGAATTAAAAATCATCTACTTCCTGGGAATTTTAAATAAAAGATTAAAAAATAAAGCTTTTTAACCCCACAATCTTTAAATGAAAAAGTTTAAGAAAAGTATTTAAGTGGGTTGCTCATTGTTTTTACTAAAAGAAAATTCTATTGTGTTATTTTCTCCTAAGAACTAGTATTGATGTATTCTTTATTTCTAGGTAATATGTCTAGACGCTTTGATTCTAAGTGAGTTCCCTCAGTTTTTAAATGGGCATTTTCACTTCTCTATCCTGTCTTATCTTGGACTTCACTTCCAATTCTATCACACCTAAGACTGGGTTTTGGTAGACTTCCATAGGTCCAATAGGCTCCATCCACTGCTACATAATTTTAAAATTGGCTAAATTGATTCCCATGAGAACAACAACTATGCCCCCATTTAACATTAGATTCCTTGAACCAACTATGTGCTCAGAAAAGATTTCTTGCCAAGGAACTGGGGCCATCAAGAGGGCTCAGAGGGTAAAGTGCTTGTTGTATAATTCTGGTGACTTGAGTTTGATTCCTGAAACCCGCATAAAGGTAGAAGGAGAAAACCAAACTATCTATGCAAAATTGTCTTCTAACCTCTACAAATGAATTGTGGCATACACACACACACACACACAGAGAGAGAGAGAGAGAGAGAGAGAGAGAGAGAATAACACATAATAATAATGATAGTAATAACAAATAAAAAATTAAAATGAATTATAAAAAGATGAATGAGTGTTTTCCCAAGACAGTTATAAGAAACTGAAGCATACCTAGAGAGTCACACAAACTGAACATGTCCTTATTATTGTCAATGATGTGGAATATGGAGTAAAACTGGCTGAGAAGTCTGCTTTGGCCATCATTGTTGCCTGTTGATCCCATCTGCCTACTCAGCCCCACCCCTTCTCCCATTACACTCCCATGGAACCTTCCTGAATCTGACCCCATGCAGGCAGGGCTGGGGGGTGGGTGCCTTCCAGCCTCACCAACCTAATTGTTCCTCATTTCCTGCCCATAAATGGTGCAAGGTGTGGAACTGCACCTCCCAGTGTCCCAATCTCAATCATTTGTCTGCATTAATTGACACTAATGGCTTTTACAAATGTAAGTCTTTAAGCCTTAGTAAGTTACATGTGTTAGAGGAAACTATCGAAAGAAGGCAAACTCACTGATCCTGGAGCTTCCAAGGAAAATTTCTCAGATGGTCTTGAAGGCAGGGGCAGGGCCCAGCATTCCAAAGTCGGGTGCCTTTGCTCCCAGATCTCCTGAGAGAGCGAGTTGTTATTATTAATAAAGTGTGACTTTTCCCAAATGAAAGAACAAAGCCCTGTGTGTTCCCAACTGGGTGGAAAAGATAAACACAATGAAATTTCAATTACATCAAGTTTTTCAGTACCAGAAACTGCACATTTAACTTACTTATGTTTTTATATTACTTTTATATTTGTTTTTACATTAAATATTAGATAAAAGCTCAAATATTTCTGTCCTTTAGCTCCAGCTACTATACTAGGACATCTACCATCTTGTCAGTAATTTTTATAGTTATATTTACACTAATATTCTATACATTCTGTTTTTCATGTTATAGTATCAATACTTTTTAGTCAATGTTCAACTATAGATAACTTTCAACAATGATTAAAATTGGGGGGAATTAGTGTCACTTATTTTAGTACATTTAGTTCTATATTCTTAATTGCTCCTGTACTAAAATGTTTAAATATGAGATACACATGTTATTAAAATACATAAATGTATTTATATAATATGCATATAATATACAATAAGTTTATATATTTATGTACATATAAATATATAAATAAATTTATATATTTTATATATATATTTTATACATATATTAAGATATATAAAATCTATTTTAAATATAAAATATAATTTTAGAAAAAGTTAACTAGTTTAAAAGTAAACAAAAAGACAAAAACATTTACAACTAATATGGAAGACTCTGAGGATTACTTACTCACTTTGGCATGTAGTAGTGAGAAAATGTCAAGGATCATCACTAAAAGGCAGTGTCAGAATAAATAGATAGAAATCTAAGAATTTATTATTACTTTGAAGTGTCATTGCAAAGATTATTACTCAGTGCAACCGAGACCATGCCCAACCATACTTTCTTCAACGTAGACCACACACACACACCTAAAGCAGAGGCTGATGTGTAGGTACTTCACCTCCAAGTGATTTCTAGAAGCAAGAGTGACATGCAGCCAGGAAAACACCCAGAGGAACTCAACAGAAGGATACACTGAGTTCATCCAATTGAAGAGGAGTAACTCTTCATTTTGCCAGGACTCTCACAGAGCCTCCTAGAATGCATCATGGAACTAATGTCCCAGAAGACAAATGGAGGAAGGTAATTTTGTGATTCTCGATCCACTGATCAAGCACAGCTTCATGAAAATTCACTTATTTAAATATGGGCCTTTCTGAGCTTCATTGGTTTAAATGGCCCTGCTTCCTGTAGATTGAACTGTCTGTCACAACAGATGATGCCAGCAATGACACTGAGAATGATAGACAGGGCTCACAAGGCGTATCTAATAGAGCCCATCCTTCACAAGACTAAGGTTTGCTCCCAACTTCCAGTAAATTTGACTCCTTCAAGGAGGTGGATGGCTATCATGCTGCAAGTGTGGTGACCTACAATGGCTGAGCACAGATGTCCCAAAACATGGCCAAAATTCACATTTCCATCTCCCTCATCTCTATAGGTTTCCTCACACCTAGCCAATACATGGGCTAACCCAGGCTACATTCTTGGTGGACCTCATCCCTGAGAGATGGGAGACCTTGATGCCTTTTAATTCATAGTCCTTGGTGAATCTTGCCCTGTGACTATTATGATCATGCTTGGAAGTATCAAGAATCACTTTGGTGAGTCCCCTAGGTTTCTGGCATATTGTACCCCACTTTCACTCTATAGCAACAAGTCTGGTGCCTCTATATATCCCCATCAGTATAAACTGAGGTCTTTGTCTGTTGGTGAATGATAAAAGAAACTTATGATAAAATGGAAACACAGTTTGAAGCTTAGTGGAAACCTTCCAGTGTCTCTTGATAGAAGTATGCTCCAAATTAGAAGTTAAGATCTTAAAGATAATAGTCTAGAACATTGTTTCTCACCCTGTGGACCATGATCCCTTTAGCAAACTTCTATCTCCAAAAAATTATTACATAACAATCATAATAGTAGCAAAATTACAGTTATGAAGTAGCAACAAAAATAATTTTAGGGTTGAGGGGGATCACTGCAGCATGAGGGACTGTATTAAAAGGTCACAGCATTAGGGAGGTTGAGGACCACTCATCTAGAAATTAACACTTAGAAACATCATCCAACCGACACCAACCCAGAACCACTTTTGTAGCCAGATATCTTAATCAGAGTTCCCCAGAATGGAACCAGAGACAAAGTTAATTTAGGAAGTGACTCTAGGGAGAAAGAATAGGTGGCAGGAGGAAATGTCTACATGGGGTACATGCTGAAACTGGCCACTGCTCCAAGGAACGGGTATTTAATAAAGGCATTTTGAAACTGTCACCCTAGACTCAGAGCTTTCAGTATTTGCACCAACATATGGTTAAGTTTTTCCATTACATAAAGCTAAGTCACTTAGCATTGCCAAAACTCTTTCTTTAAAGGCCCCCATCCTCAACGTGCACTGCAGGCTAATTTTATTTTATTGTCCAGGTCAAAGACATTTCCCTGTATCAGATGTCATTTTTTTTTTTTCCTTGCCCTAAGCTTCTTAGTTGCTCTGCCTTGAAGCTCCATTATTAGATTTCTTGTCAGTGCCAGGACTTTGACAGTCCTCTCTGTTTAATGTTAACTTCCAATGGCTCACGTGGTGTCCCAATTTCCAAAGGCCTTTGCTCACCCCTCCTCTCATTTCTTCCTCCCACCCCATGCTCTGTGGATGGGTGTTGTGCTCCACTGGCCCCTTGGCCCATTAGTAGACAGAACATACTGTGATGATGAAAATCTTTGCCAAAAATTCCTGGCTACGATCACATGGAACACTGAAAAAAAAAACACACATTGTTTTTTGGTTTTTCAGATAAATTCAGACAAGCAGTAACTCTGGATATGAACTTCTTCCTGGAGCAGCTTTGTTGGTTGAAGATAGCACAGGACTGAGTCGGAAGGTACAAGTTCAACTCGTGCCATTTCTCTATGTAAGAACTTCAGTGAAGGTGGGAGTCACAGGCGGGGGGTGAGAGGGAGAAGGAGAGGGGAGGGAGAGAAATGATGAGGAGGGGCTGGCTCTCTCTTTAAGGGTACTTCCCTAGCTGATTAGGTGCAGACTCCAATGCCCCATTTTGCCTTAATTGCTTCCTGAAGGTCCTGCTTCTACTACAGTCACATCCAAGCTTAAGTCTTCAACCTATGTGTTTTGGAGGATGAAATTCATTCCACAATGACTGATGAGCTTCTTCAGGCTCAACCATCTCTACTCTACCCTTTAAAACCATGGCCCTCAATCTTCCTAATGCTGCGACCCTTTAATACAGTTCCTCATACTGTGGTGACCCCAACCATAAATTATTTTCCTTGCTACTTCATGATTCTAATTCTGTTACTGTTATGAATTATGATGCAAATATTTGTGTTTTCTAATGGTTTTAGGTGACTCCTGTGAAAGGATCATTTGACTCCAAAGAGGTCATCAGTCACAGGTTGAGAACCACTTTAAAAGAGACCCATATTCCCACACTAACACTACCTCAGTTCAAAAACCATTGCCCAGGAAAGTCTTGCAGCCTTTGCTTTCCTCAAACTTCCCTGCCCATCTCACTGCTAGGACAGCACAGAACTCCATCTCCATACGTCCCCTCAGTCCAAGCAAAGAGCATCTGCTTCTGGGGTCCTGTCGTGGTCCAGCCCCCTGTTCTGCTCATCTGCATCCTGTTTCTAGCTCTGAATTTTCCTCTGTCTTCTCACTCTACCTTCTTCCCTCCTTTCTTCTTTCTGTCTTTCTTCTGGAGGGATTAAAATACTAAGAGGACCTGACAATGAAAGGGAAATTGTGTCTTTGTGCATGTGCCATTACGTATGGGGGATTTCCTCTAAAAGGAAATCTGAAAAGTTAACACACACACACACACACACACACACACACACACATATATATATTCCGGACATGCTAGTAATGTAACTCACATGCTATTTTTAAAATGAACTTATTTTAAAATTAATTGGGTATTTTTATTAATTATTTTAGTAATTATTTTTGAGTGAGGGTATTTCTTAGCTTATTTCCTCACTTCCTCTAGAACTATCTATCTTCACCTTCCCTCTCATCCTTTCTCTCCTCCCCCTCCTCTGCCTCTTTTTCTCCTTCATTCTCCCTCACCTCTCATTTTCCCTCCTCTCAGCACAGACACTCTGTATTAGCAGCTATCTGGCTTTATAATTTGAGCACAGCAATCTTGGCATGAGACTTTTCAATTTCCTGTTGCACTAATGATGAGGCTCAGAGGGGAGGGTGGGAAAAAGTCTCCTGAGTGTGAGAGGTGTGAAGAGAACCCTCTTGCTGATGGGATGCTAGAAATAGCGTCTCTCCACATCTTTTAAGAGTGTCCAGGTTGGAGATGCAGACCCAGTTCACAGCCAGACAGATGACACACTTACAGAAGATAGCCCAGTTCCTGTGAAGCACTCTAAACTCAAAGTCAAGGGCTTTCATGGGAATCGAAGTTTGGACACTCAGAGGCTGTCTGTTCTCCAAAAAGTCACATAGGCTCTCTTGGCTTTGGCACCCTCAACTCTAATTTTATTTTACATTTAAAATCCCATGGATTATTAACATTATATTAAACACCAGCTTTGAAATACTTATAAATCAGGATTCAAATATATGTTCTGCTTAATTTTTAGTATATTAACATATATACACACAGACACCACACACAGATACACCCATGATAGTAGTATGTGGCTGATGACCTCTTTGGAGTCGAATGATCCTTTCACTGGAGTCACCTAAGACCATTGGAAAACACAAATATTCACATTAAAATTCATAGTAGTAGCAGAATTAGAGTCATGAAATAGAAAAGAAAATAATTTTATGGCTGGGCATCATCACAGTATGAGGCACTGTATTAGAGTAGATGGACCTTAAATCTTTAGGAACTTTCTGCCATTGACTTCATAACCACAACTTTTCATCTAGAACACGTGTATAGTGACTACAGATGCCAATTTCTAAGTATCAAAACACATAGCTATGCAAACACATATGTATACAAGCATATATATTGTCTCAGTTCATTTGGGCTGCTATAATGAATTACTTTCTACAGGGTAATTTATCAACAATGAGAATGTATTGCTCATGGTTCTCAAATCTGTGAAATCAAAGGGAAAGATGCTGCAGATTCAGGATCTAGGAGTTCTTGCTCTCTGCTTCAAAGATTATTCCCTTTTGCTTGCCCCTTCATAATGGTGGAGACAAAAAGGCACTTTATAAATACTCTCAGATCTCAGTCATGAGAACAGAGTTCGTAAAATGCAATCTATCACCTCCCAAAGGACAAGCTTCTTAATACCATCAACACTGAGTATTTTGTACCAACATACAGACTGAGTGCAACATCAGCATACAAACTGTAACATACATGCTTGATAAAATACTCTGGAGATTTGTTATAAAATTTATTTCTTATGTGTTACAATCATCTTTAAGGAAAAGCAGCTTCATGCCTCCCTCTCCACATACACACCACCAGTAATCAAGGAAGAGCTTACAAAGCTGATCACAATGAAAGCAAGGCTAAGACTTTGGATAGCTCTTTCTTTCCTTTCATTTCATAAGAAAATAGAATCATGGGTGTATCTGTGTGTGGTGTCTGTTTGTGTGAATGTATGTATTATTAGTATAGTAAATATACTAAAAATTAAACATAACATATATTTGAATCCTGATTTATAAATATTTCAAAGCTGGCACGTAATATAATGTTAATAATCCATGAAATTTTAAATGTAAAATCACAGCCCTACTCAGCGTTCATTATGTAACTGGGTAGTAATTACAAAAATAAATGTGTTCTGTAATTTTTCCTACTTTTGATTTAAAAATGCTGCTACATTTGGGAAAATAAAATCTGAGTTTCTAAGGTCCCAGGGAGGTCATGATCTGATTCATAATATAACTGAGTTTTAAAGAAATCAGACATGTTCTTTTCTGAGAGATAAAGAGTAAACATGTGGGGTCTGGGCCTGAGCACTGAGCAGATCCTGGAAGGCAGCTCTAGCCAAATCTCACAGAACCCAGAGGAAGCCAGCCTCCCAGGAGCTCTAACCTGGGGAGTATCTTAGGTAAGGAGACAATACCTGCCCCAAACAGGGAGTAACTGGGACCCACTAGGACCCAGGAAGTCACCCGTGGCCTGGAGCACTGGTTCCTTCCTGTCTGCGCCTGAGCACTGAGCAGATCTTGGGCCCCAGCTCTAACCACAGTAGTAACACCCACCCTACACAGTTCTGATACAACCAAGATAATAAGAAAGACAGGCTCCAGTCATAGATAGTGCAGGTAGCACTATGGAGATCCAGATGGCGAAAGGCGAAAGGCAAAAGGCAAAAGGCAAAAGGCAAGCCCAAGAACATAAGCATCAGCAACCCAGGGTACTTGGCATCATTAGAACCTAGTTCTCCCACACAAGAACATCCTGAATTCCACATATCACTAGGAAAGCAAGATTCAGATTTAAAATCACTTCTAATGATGATGATAGAGGACATTAAGAAGGACATAAATAACACTCTCAAAGAATTTGAGGAGAACACAGGGGCTGGAGAGATGGCTCGGCCATTAAAGGCTAGGCCCACAACCAAAAATATAAGAGGAGAACACAGGTAAACAAGTAGAAGCCCTTAAAGTGGAAACACAAAAATCCCTTAAAGAATTACAAGAGAACACAACCAAACAGGTGAAAGAATTGAACAAAACCATCCAGGACATAAAAATGGAAGTAGAAACAATAAAGAAATCCCAAAGAGAGACTACCCTCAAGATAAAAAACCTAGAAAAGAAATTAGGAGTCATAGATGCAAGCATTACCAACAGAATACACGAGATAGAAGAGAGGATCTCAGGTGCAGAAGCTATCGTAGAAAATATTGACACAACTGTCAAAGAAAATGCAAAATGCAAAAAGTTCTTAACACAAAACATCCAGGAAATCCAGGACACAATGAGAAGACCAAACCTAAGGATAATAGGTATAGATGAGAGTGAAGATTCCCAACTTAAAGGGCCACAAATATCTTCAACAAAATTATAGAAGAAAACTTCCTTAATCTAAAGAACGAGATACCCATAATCATACAAGAAGCCTATAGAACGCCAAATAGACTAGACCAGAAAAGAAATACCTCCAGTCACATAATAATCAAAACACCAAGTGCACAAAACAAAGAAAGAATATTAAATACAGTAAGGAAAAAAGGCCAAGTAACATATAAAGGTAGACTTATCAGAATTACACCAGACTTCTCACTAGATACTATAAAAGCTAGGAGATGCTGGACAGATGTTATACAGATCCTAGGAGATCACAAATGCAAGCCTAGGCTACTATACCCAGAAAAACTCTCAATTACCATAGATGGAGAAACCAAGATATTCCATGACAAAACCAAATTTACACAATATCTTTCCACAAACCCAGCATTACAAAGGATAATAGAGGGAAAGCTCCAATACAAGTAGGGAAATTATGCCCCAGAAAAAGCAAGAAAGTAATCCTCTTCCAACAAATCCAAAAAAAGATAGCCACACAAAGATAATTCCACCTCTAATAACAAAAATAACAGAAAGCAACAATCATTGTTCCTTAATATCTCTTAACATCAATGGACTCAATTCCCCAATTAAAAAACATAGGCTAATTGACTGGATACATAAACAGGGCCCAGCATTTTGCTGCATACAGGAAACCCACCTCAGTGACAAAGACAGACTACCTTAGAGTAAAAGGTTGGAAAATAATTTTTCAAGCAAATGGTCCTAAGAAACAAGCTGGAATAGCCAATCTAAAATCTCCAGCCCGAGAACACAAAAGGGAGGAACTTATGGCTCCACCTGTATAGTTAGTTGAGGGTGGCCTTGCCAAGCATCAGTGGAAGTGGACGGACTTGGTGCCTGAAAGTTTGGATTCCCTAGTGGTAGGGAATTTCGAGAGCAGGGAGGCAGGAGTGGAAGGATGGTGGGAGCACACCCTCATAGTAATTGGAGGAGGGGGTATGGGGTAAGAGATTAGGCATCAGTGGAAGTGGAAGGCCTTGGTGCCTGAAAGTTTGGATTCCCTAAGTGTTTTGGAATTCGAGAGCAGGGAGGAGGGAATGGGAGGATGGTGGGAGCACACCCTCATAGAAACTCCCAGAATTACATGGATTAGAAATGGCAGAGGCAGTCTGCCAGAAGACTAGATTCCAGAATTCAAACAAAAAATTATCTTGACACTAAAATTTGTTTTGAGAATTGTATATTGCAGAATACACAACCTTAATGTATCTACTCATCAAACAAGCTGAGCAGACCTGGTCGAACCTCTGATGTCCTAGAATTTCATCTGGATGCAGTGAAGACACAGATGTCAGAGGCTTATCAATTTACTCTTCCCCTTGCCCCTCTTCTAGTATCTCAATGCCCATAATCAGCTTGAAGAAGGTAATGAAGAGTCGGTGCCCCTATTCCCTGGGCTTGGGACTGGGGTGGTTAATATTGGGCTGTCTTTCTAGGGAAAAGTAGTGGTTTTGTTGGAAGAGGGAGGAATAGCTAGGATTTAATGCATACCCATAATGTATTGGTAGAAATATGTATGATTGTAATTAAGATGAAGTTATAGTTTCTTAAATGGTACAAAATTTACTTTGATTTCAAATTTGAGGTTTTCATTGGTATGAGCTTCTTATTGATATAAAAGTGAGATTAATACTGTTACTCTCATAGACATTGTGCCTGTATAACACATTTAGGAATACAAGGCTTAGACCCAGTCCTTTAACTTTTCTAACTGGTTTGAGATGGTTAGCCTATGAGTTAAGGGCCTATAGCAAATTGATGTCTCTGAGTTTATTGTTAGGGTATTTTCTATATTTTATTTAGAAATAGCTGAGAGGAGTTAACAGACAACAGTCCAGATTGCCTTACATGGATAGTTGGTTTTCAAAATGTCAGAAATCCACAGAATTGACATTACAAACATCTCTGTATTAATGTTCATTTTGATTAGAGACCTGTCTGCTCCTGACAGCTTCCTCTCTTGGATTTTAAGAAGAAATTGAGCATCTTTGGAGTTACTCCAGTTGTGGTGAGACAGCCACTAGGCAAGAATTGCCTCTTTTCATCTACAGATGAATTACTGTCCAGAAAAAGTCACACTTGCAGAATAGTCGACTGATTATATCTGCCTAGACAGAGTAATCAGCCCTTAATAATTCTACATCACTAGGTCTATCAGATGATCTTGGGCCAGAAGGCTGAAGATCAGATTTTCCAACATTTTGTAGTATAGGAACTGTCCAAGTGTTCAGTGGTCTTTATAAATTGGCTAAGTTTTAGAAGCTATGCTTTGTGCTTCCCATAATTTCAGTTAATTCAGTCATTGTGGATTTCTGACATGGTTGTACAGTCTCATAGCCAATCCTGGATATTTACATTGAGAGAAAAGGTTTGAGGGGATGGTTTTCAGCTAACATTCATTCTAAATCCAAGAAAAAAGCCAGGTTCAGAACTAAGTCTTTCAGTTAGGAGGGATGACAGAGGTTCTGGTAAGTCAACAAAATGATGGACTGGCTATTAGGTCTATCTTGTAACTTACTGACACAAATTGGTATAGTTATGCTTTAATTGTATTTTGAGAGAAAAGTTTCATTTTAACAGGAAGGGTGATAGTAGGAGGAGCTAAGGTGGGAGGAGTAAGGAGAGGAAGAAGAGGAGTAAAGAGAGGAGGAGGAGAAGGAGAGGAGGAGCTAGGTGATGAGATAGGATGGGCGACATGGAGGCGGATGTTTGTGTGCCTCTGCCAGTCAAAGATAGTTGATATATCTAGGTTGGGTATTGGGTTACACTTCTGATTGTATGGGCTTCTTGTTATTGAGCATTAGCAAACTTATAAAGCCTTTGATTAACATTTAAAGAATTGTATAAAAGCAAAAAGGAGAAAGGGGTATGGAATAGGGGTTTTCTAGGGAGCGGAAATGGGAAAGGGGTTGGCATCTGAAATGTAAATAAAATATCCAATAAAAAATAAATTAAAAAAGAGTAAACATGTAAGAATTGCAGTGTTATAAGGCTCTGTGAAAAAGAGCAATGAGTTGATATGGTAGCAGAAATGAATGGTGGATGTGGGATCCTGTGAGGTAGGAACTGTTATCAGTCAGGCTAGGGAGAGATGTCCACCTCTCCTTCTTCTGCTGTTTCAATGGTTTTAGGCTTTCTTTGCATGAATCCGATTCACCAGTAGTCACAGATGATAGAATATAAGCTGGTATAGAAAGTAATTCCTTCTTAGTTACTCTTTATAGTGTAGACAATAATTTACTTGTATCACCAGGTTTGTGGTTTGCATTTTGCCTATGGGGGTTTGTAGAATTATGCTGTGATCCATGTGTGCACAAAACATAGTTCATTTTCTCCTGAGCTTTCATGACTCTTTAACTATTAATGAATCTCCATACAGCAGGTAGAGATGGGTTGGAGAGATTATATTCCAGTCTACTTTAATAGGTCTATGGGATTACTATTTGTTTGGCCTTCTTTAAGAATAAGTTGACTCATTCTCATGTAGTCTGCTACTCTACATCCATATTTTAGCCTCTGAGAATTGGGCCTTGTCTTAGTTAGGGTTTCTGTTGTTGGGAAGAGACACTGTGACAACAGCAGCCCTTATTAAAGAAAACATTGAATTGGGGGTGGCCCACAGTTCAGAGGTTTAGTCCACTATCCTCATGGCAAGAAGCATGGCAATGTGCAGGCAGACATGGTGCTGGAGAGCTAGCTGAGTTCTACATCTAGATTAGCAGGCATCTGGAAGAGACAGTGAGCCATGAGGCCTAGTTTGAGCTTCTGCAAAGTCCATGCCCTAGTTACAAACTCCAAGTATGTCCTCCAACAAATCTGTATCTACTCCAACTAGGCCACATCTCTTAATTGTACCTACTTTATGACATGAGTATATGAGGACCATTCCTATTCAAACCACCACAGACCTGAAGCAGTGATGACTTCTTCTGTATTGGTTCCATGTAAATTTTTTTCTCTGAATTTTCCACTGCTGCTGTTGCTTGTTGCAACTGATGTTTTAAATAAGTATTGTCCTGCCCCTGACATTGTGGGCTACTACTGGGCAACTCAAGCCGGTGTCTACCCACCCCACATCTCTCTTTCTCTCTGTATCCCTCCTCTCAATATGTCAATGTGGTTTCTCCCATTGCCCTCCAGCCCCAGTCCCTCATCTTTACAGAATCAGGATGTTTCATGATTACTTCAGCCTGCTTCCTATATCATCTCACAGACAGACAGGCAGACAGATAGACAGACACAGACAGACAGAGAAATAATAGATAAACAGAAAATGAAAAATTGAGATAGATATAAATACATAAGAGCTAAAGATAGATACACAAGAAATTAGAGAATGAATGAGAAGAGAAATTGGTGTATGTGGCGAAGAAGCCACCAGGAAGTGCAGATTGGAAGCTGCTTTGGGAAGATGTTATGCTTCTTCCAAAGCCCTGGAAGTCCTTGTTTCACAGAGTGAGAAAACAAAAGACCAAGAAGGCATAAGAAGCTAAAAGTGTTTGACAAAAGGTGTATTGTCTATAAGGCATTTGTCAGGGTCAAAATTAGATTCCAGACCTGCCTAAAATTATTGCCCATTTCCCTTCTCCTATATCAAGGTTTGAGAAAGAAAATCTTCATTTGGCCACACATGGGAAAGACAGTAGGTAAATTTGTTGAGTGTCTATAGTCTACATTAATTTGTTCCCACTATCGCTATTGAAATTAAAGTAGCAGCTTTTATGTCTCCAGACAACCCAGAGTCATTTGAAAGGTAAAGAGGGAGGTCCCTTTTTCACATTGACTTCTCAGTGCAGACTATCCAAAGCCACAAAGATCTGCTCTAAGGGATGAGCAGGAGCAGGTGGATTGGTTAGTCTGTTTATCTGAACATATCAATTTGCTATTGAATACACTGATATGCTGAGCTAGCCTCAACCCTCTTCTTCCTTTTAAGATCCCTATGGTAAAGGCTCCTTGTATGTATGAAGAATTTTATCATTCTATATTACTCTGTGTACTTATTGCCCTGAACAGCTGTAGGCAGTGGACAGGGCTGGAAAATTTTTGATTCCCATGTCTTGTGTAAGGAAGCAGCTCTAAAATCACACAGTGACTCACATGAGCCACATAGAAAGCAAACCACACTACCAAGCAGCAATCTTGGGGGGAAAGGGGAAAAGTAGAATCTTCAGAAATTTTTCATGAAAACAGAATAAAACTTAGAATATATTTCTTCTGACAAGACATAGGACTGTGAATGGCTCAGGCCTTTGCATTCTTTTTAACTGCAGGACAAAAATCCACAAACTCTGCCCAGAAGGATGAGCTAGTCCAAGTATCAATTTCTCATGGAGCCACTGGAAGACAGGAGGGGACTAAGCCCAAAGGAGATGGTACTCTTTAAGCACCACCAACTTCATGACTAAATTGTCCCTAGTCCAGGGGTATTTTCAGATCTCATCACATCTTGAGCCAAGGGGAGGATGTGGCAAATACCAACTGAGTCACTAATGGCGTCCCCGCAGTTGGTGAGATGGTGGAAAGATGCGTTTTAAAAGTGTCTTTTTTTTCATAAGGCTGCATGAAACTAGACTTAACTACAAGAGTTGAAAGCAAAACCTCATCTTACCATTTTCTTCCCCTTTGACTGTACCCTTGGCATAGACAATGGTTGTTAGCACTTACATGGTGCTTTACAAATGAGAGTGAGGTTCTAGACCCACTTTCCATCGATATTATAAAGAGCTGTGACTTGTGTGTGAAGTCAAAGAACACTTTATTGGATCATGTTGGAACTTGGCCTCCCTCCACTGTACCATGATATTAATGAAAGCCTTGGCTTGGCTAGCTATGGGAGAAGAGCTGTCAATCGGTGTCTCCAGTAGGTTTGTGCGTAACCCGCATTTGTTAGAAGCTTCTGCTAGTACTTATTTAGATTATATTCTTTCACTGTTCATTTCCTTTTCTATCTCTAGTTAAGTTGAAACCTCTTCTTCACAACGACAAGAGTACCCAGGTAAAGCAAGCTAAATAAAACAAAATCTGAAGCAAAGAGAGAAAAGGTCTCTGTATGGTGGCTGAGGAGACGACTTAGTAGGTAAAGTGCTTGCTGTTTGTTCATACATGAGAATCTGGGGTCCTGGCACGAGTGTAAAAGCTTATAAAGACAGCACAGGCTTGGAAGCAGAGGCAGGCAGACCCCAGAGGCTTGTAAGATGGCTCCATGTTCACTTTGAAACTCTCTTCCAGACCACAACAATAACCACAACAAAGCAGAAAAGCTATTGAGCAAGAAACTCTGACATACACTTTGACTTCTACTCACCCCCTTAGCGACCTCCTTGAGAGAGATAGAGACATTGATGGAGACAGTGGGTAGTGTTGAGGTATTGTGTTTAGGGGAACAGAGCAAAGTGTTCTGTATAATAAATTTTAAGAAATAGTAAATACCTTGAGATGGTGTATCCCCCCGCCCTCCCCCGTGTGTGTGTGTGTGTGTGTGTGTGTGTGTGCCCGTGCGCAAATACATATTATGCACAAATACACATTATACATATATTTGGATTTAATTGGATTTATGTTGTAGGGCTTGACATCATTTGTAATTCTGTTTGTGCACTATACATGCCTGTGTAATAAGTTACTTCTTTTTTATTTCAGTAGCCTACCCTATTTTTCTTGTCAAACTCATACTGAATGTTCGCAGCAAGCATTTGATAAGAACTTTAGAGGCACAAAGTTCAGTGATACGCATATATGAAAATTCTATAAACTGATTGTGATTACTAAAATAATAATCAGAATTTGATCAGGGCTGAAGATTTGGCTCAGAAGATAAGAAAACTTTCTGCTCTTGTAGAGGACCCAGGTTTGATTTCCAGTGCTCACATGAAGCCCACAACTTTTCTGACCTTCATTGGCATCAGTCACACACACAATGCACACACAAACATGCAGTTGAAATCCTTGTACACATAAAATAATACAGTAAATAAACCTTTACAAATATTTGATTTTAAGAAGAGCTGATCATCTGGACTGAGTTGATTCTTTCACATTTTGTATTCTAAGTTCAAAGGGCTTCACCTGTCAACACTGCTTAGACAAGGCAGGAGCTCACCTTCTATTGCCAGAAGGAGAAGGTAACATGATGCAAAAGGGTCCCCCACTCTGACAAATCAGGGGAAGGGTCTGGTTTCATGGCTGGAGACTGAGCAATCAATTAGCGAAAGGGAAAAGGTTGCTATTGAAAACCCCGAGGCCCAGTAGCTGTCAGAGGGGAGTGAAAGGCTGGAAGTTAATCAGACATAATGAGCTTACAGTCCCATAGATCATGTCAGCCAGCATTCTTATTAATTTCCTGCCCAACAACCATGCACAGAAGACCAATTCATCCATCAGTCCTTCCATGGTCCAAGATGTTAAATCACTTGTCAAATCAGGAATGCTGTGATGAAAATTCAGGAGTGACATAGTGGCAAGAATGTCATCCATCATCGCCACATATTTCACCTTCAGAGAGGATCTTATACTTCCACGTTTCCTTGGAAACAAGAATGATCAGGCTCTGAGAATGACAAGGAATGGATGTCTAGACTCTGGATGGAGAAAATCTAGTTGGTAGGAGGTACATCCATCTTTCAACGAGAAGGAATTTTTATTTTATTGTGTCCAAGATGGAATAAGTAATTGACTTTCAATGTCTGTCAAGGACATAGAAATGTAGAAATGGCAGCACATGTGTCATGTTTGGGGCATCTCTGACATAGTACATCTTTTTCAGTCAGAAAAGTAAGTCCTACCCAGGATAACAAGTCTTATATCTTCCCTGTATTATTAACTCAATGAACATTTAAAGGGTTATCTATTGTGTCCCTATCATTGTGTTATAGCATTGTAGAAAGGATTAATTAAATATTGATTGATTATTTGAATTAATACTAGTGATATTCACAGACTGTAACAGAAGGCTCAGGAATGGCATTGTACTCAGACTGGTGGTTCAGGAAATAAATTTTAAAGGAAGTGATACCTGATCCTTTGAAAGTTAGTTAGTCAAGGGCATATAGACAATAAACAGCAAAAATAAGACTACAACCTCTGTATCCTGGTATCTAGTCCAGTGAAAAAGAAATAGCAAAGTGTAACATTTCCATCCTATTTATGGAATAATTGCTCAATATGGAGATGGTTGCATATGCATTGGAGAGAGCATGCCTTCTATCTGAGCTTCTCTGCTTGAATGAAATGTGACCACAAGCAAGTTGTTCATGCTCTTGGCCCAAGTTTAAATGTAAGGGTAAAATTTACTACAAATGGTTTTTGTGGAAATGAAACAAAAACGCAGTACTCAAAGCTTCTAAGCCTGCTACTGGAATAGTAAACATAGGAGGACTCTCCCACACAAATCCACCTCCATTCTTCTGGAAAAGTCACAAGCTTCAGAACCTGTCCTGCACCAGGCAAGTGCAGAGAGCAGGACATAGTAAGCTGCCTCTTGAACAGGGCTTTATACAAAGTGAATGACCTGTGGCCTTGAAGTATGAGTGATGATGGGCCTGATTCCACAGAAAATGTGATTTGAGCAGGTGACACTTTCCATGTAGGGCTGAGACGCAATAAGGTAGGATAATCAAGCAGGAGGAGCTTCTTGAGGCAAACAGGGCAGTGGGAGAGGAGCAGAGATCAAAGAAACTGCAGCCCACATTGCCCTGGGGGATAGGAGATGAGACCGAGAAAATAGAGCTGGTTGTAAAACTTTATGAATTCTATAACTAAGTATGATTTTCTTTACTAGCAATAAACAACTAAGGTAAACTATATGTCTCATATGGCTTCTTTTTTTAATCTACTGCTTCAAATACTCTCATCTGTTTTATTTTAATATATGTTTTCTAGCCTTTACAGTCCACATTGCCGTCTCTAAGTTTTCTCCTTCCACATGTAGGGGAAATGTATAGGGTGAACCAGACATTCATAACTCAACAGGAGAGACCTCATCCTTGTTTTAGAAACTTAGCCAACTACCCAGGCCTAGTGAGGTCATGAATCTTAGAGAACTTGTTACTTCCACTTTACTAAACCAGCATAACCCTAATGCATTCTCAAGACTTCTTTGTAAATCCGCAGATAAAATCCACATATCTCCCATCTCTCAGAAGTTTCTTTTTGCAGTAGACAGAGGTCATTACAGAAAGCCACAACTGTTCAAAATGTGAATAACAAAATGGCTATAGGTTGCCAGTCCCAACTGAAAAATCAACACAGTTCTCCCACCTCAGGTTCAGGAAACATCTCATAAGAGAAGGCAGAAATATAGTAAGAGCCAGAGGAACAAGAAATCTGCAACGAGATTGTGTCTCCTCGGGGAGCTGCATCTATGATACCTCCACAACAGGGTTGCATGGACACCAATAGACATGCCAGCATGGAATGGGGAATCTTACAGGTCCTACTCCTAGGAATCCCTGCAGAGTATCATCTTCCTGTGAGAGAAAGAGATTTCTTGATGGCCTTGTATTGATGGCCACTTGTTTTCTAATGGCATGTTGGCCAGAATAGTTAAATGCCCAGCATAGCCAAACAGGACTGGGCAGTGCTCCATGTGCTCAGAAGAGGAGAGAATAACAGATATTTGGTGAAGATACCACATGATTTAGGAAGTTTTATAAATGATGTCTTGTTCAGGAATTTATATAGTCTTGTCATCAACTATGTAGCAAAATCCATTTTGTGTCCCTCAAATACTAGGCACTGAAAATAAGATGCAGTCCTCTAATGTCACAAAATTTAAGGGTTGTGAAGATCAAAATCATATCAAGTGCTGTCTTTGAGTCAAGATAGATGGCTTAGCTTTTAAGAGAGCTTGATATTCTTGTAGAGGATCCAAATTCAGTCCCTTGTACCCATGTCAAGCAGCTCACAATTATCTGTGACTCTAGCTCCAAGAAATTTAACTCTATCTTCTGGCCTTTGTAGGCACTTGTTCTCCCACACACATAGACAAACCAAACCAAACCAAACCAAACCAAACTAAACCAAAACAAAACAAAACAAAACCTCCTTTTTTAAAAAGCAACAGCAGAGGTTTTGATAGTAACGTTTACAAAACCTCCAGTTCTAGAAAAGTTCACTCTGTTGCAGAGGAGTTAACAATCGCAGACAGTGAGCCAGAGGGAAGAAGCCTGCTCTCTTAGCCAGGCTCTGATAGGACCAGTGGGGAAGGGAGGCTTCACAGCATCTCCTTGTTTACAAACTCTCTTGCAAACTCTCTTGGCTGAGGTGTCCTGTTGACAGTGAAAGACAGTGGAATGTAGACAAAGCAGCCACTCTGACAGGGCGGGACAGAGGCCAGGAGGGCCATGAACTCAGCAAAGGGCTGGGAAAGCTGTGGTCATCTACCTTGCCCTGGCCTCAGGCTCCTCATGGGGCTCCTTAGTCAGAGCAGTGGAGACTTCTCAGGGAACAGTTCAACAACATGTGGTAAAACCAAAACAAAACCCAGAACCACTCACTCAAAGCCAAAGCCCACTGACATAGCAACTTACAGAAAGCTTTCTTTGCCCACAGCAGCGTCTATGGAATAAAGTATTGCCTGGGGAAGAACAGCAAGGTCAGGCTAAAGAGCCTTGGGCTTCATCAGACAGGTGTCATCTGCTTTGCCTTTGAACTTCAGTTCTCCCACCACAGTGCCAGCCACATGGACATCTTTCTCTGGTTCTGAGTCCTCAACAGCTAAACAGTGATTGCAATACAGCTGTGGGCATCTGGGAGAAACTCTGGAGCACACCCTCACTTGCACAGTATTATTGCAGGTGATTAGAAGGTTAAAAAACTAAATAAATGAGGTTGAGTTTGTTGCATTTTATAAAATGGCAGTGGTGGTGCAGCAGGAGGGAACACCTCAGCAGGCCCTGCCAAGGTGTCCCCCCTGAGGAATCAGGTGTGGCTGGCCTAGTATAAAAGAAAGTTTATTTGGGACCTGGAGAAGTGGGTAGAGGTAGAGAAAGGGGGGAGACAGGAAAGGATATAGAGGAAAGAGGAGAGAGAGAGAGAGAGAGAGAGAGAGAGAGAGAGAGAGAGAGAGAGAGAGAGGATCGGGGAAGGGAGAGGAGGAGAACAGTCCTTATAGCTAGTGGACCAGGCTTGTATCTGGTGGGCAGCTGTAGCTAGGTAACTGTTGGGTGGAGCATGGAGGAAACGCTAACAGAGTTTCCTTCACCACTGACTCCTGTAGCTCTCAGCTCACTAAGTGGCCACATTTTCCCTAACAAAGTCAGCTTCGGTATATGCCAACGAAGAGGGATTCTTGATGGAAAGTTAGGAGGCTCAGCCATGATTATGAAGAGCTAAGTATCAGTTTAGGTAGCTTTTCTCACCATCTCAAAAGACCCTATGGAAGCAAGGAACAAACCACAATACAGCAACAACAAAACCTGTGCAGCAAGTACATAGAGAAAGTGTGTTAGAGACACATGCCCTGGGGAAATCCATCCAGCTGTCCATCCGCCCAGCAAGGCATCTGTCTGCCCTAACAAAGGCAGACTTGGTCAAGGCCTTAGATTTGAAAGCCTCTAAGTGTGACTCAATTGAAACTTGCAGGCAACACTCAGTATTTACCATTCATTTGGTGTCACTGGGTGTGGAGACAAAGCCAGAAAAGGGGAAGCAGTGTGCGATGCAAGTCTGAGAAAGCAAGCTGGGATTAGCTAACAGATTACAATGGAACATTGATATCTCATTGTAACTGGAAACTACCTGTGAAACCAGATACACCTAACAGCTATTTAGTCAACAAGTACTGTCAGGTGAAAGACTGTTGCTTGTGAAGCTGTCACACCTCTGTTATTTACTAATAGGATTCAGAACACTGCGATGTGAGTTCAAATTTCAGTTACTACTTTTGAAAGGAATGTTTCTTAGAAAACGCTGTTTTAAACCAACCAAAAAGTAATGGTCTTGACTACTTATTTCTGAGATAGCATCTTAGTCAGTATTCTATTGCTGTGAAGAGACAACATGACTAAGGCAACTCTTATAAAAGAAGGTGTTTAATTGGGGGACTGGCTTATAGTTTCAGAGGCTTAGTCCATTATTATTTTGTCAGGGAGCATGGCAGCATGCAGTCAGGCATGGGGCTGGAGTAGCTGAGAGCTTTTACATCTTGATCCATAGACAGCAGGCAGAGAGGATGGATGGATGGATGGATGGATGGATTGATTGATTTATTTATTGATTTATTGATTTTGGTTTTGGACCTGGTGAGGGCTTTTAAAACCTCACAGCTCCTAACACTTCTAATTGGTTCATCAACTGAGGACTAATCGTACAAACATATAAGCCTATCAGTAGGCATTCTCATTCAAACCACCACAGATAGTAATATATTTGGGGGAAGAAACTTACAGCTAAAGAAAGAAGAAAACAGAAGCTGGGTTTAGCAGAGATCATGAATAAATATTCATTTTATAGGTAAAAGATTTAATTATGGTGATTATAGTAAGAACAGGTTATTATTTAACCATTAGCTATGTGCTGAAATATTGATCCACTCAATCTATTCATCTGTCTGTCTATCCATCTATCCATCCATCCACCCATCCATCCATCCATACCTCCATCTATCATTGTTTATACAATCTGTATAGCCTGCAGTGAGAGAAGTCATCCTAAGGCTGAGGAAAGTGAGGCAAAGTATGATCTATTATCATTCAAGGTCACAGTTGACAAGCACCTGAGTTAGGATTTGAAGCCAGTTTTCAATTACTTAATGCCATTCAAGTACATTGAACCATTCTGCATTCCTAAATTCAGAGTAGCTATGCTCATGTTCAAGGTCACACTGCAAAGTAGTCTCTGGAACAAGATGGAACTTGGGCAGATCTGAACAGGAAATACCTGCTTTCTCTTCTGCTCAATACTGTCTTTTGGCTGGACAGAGAGACACAGCAAAGAGAGAGGGGGACCTCTTTGGTGAGGGTGTCTATCCCAATCCAGCACCAAAAGAAGCAGAAAATGTCCCTGGAACATGCTTTCTTGCATTTTCCTGCCTCCAAGTGTCCAAACACCAGTGGCTAATTTCGTAACTCATCGGGAATTCTTCTTCGGTTACACAGGCCACAGCTCCTGGTCCAAGTTACATATATCCCGTCAACATGTTTATTCACATGGAGAGAGGCTTCTCTCCAGTTGGCGCCTGAGTTGTCACAATAACAAGAAGAGATGAGAAAAGCTTTGAGAAGCAACCAGAGGCCAAGAAAAGAGAGCTGGCTATGTGAGCAGTGGTCCTGAGAAAGCCTGGTCCCACTGAGGATGCAAAAACATCCAAGCCAGAAGGAACCTGTGACCCAACAGTCACGGAATGAAGCTTCAGGAAAGAGCCAAGCACTCCACTATGGATCCTAAGAACATCCAAGCCAGAAGGATGCCATGACCCAAGAGTCCAGGAGGAAATGAAGCTTCAGGAAAGAGCCAAGCACGCTATTAATTGCTTCACTGAAGTTGTATGATTAATGACTAATAAGAGTCAAAGATGTGGTAAGCCCAAGTAATAGGTGAGAAAAACAAGGGTTAAGAGATAAGATATGATTTGTCCAGAGTAAACTGGAGTCAAGCTTTAAATGCCCAGTTCTAACACCTATGTTCTGAGCTCAAAAGTCATAGCATATATAAGATTCTGACTTTCCTGAAAAACCACATGACTATCCATCCACAGCCAGTATCTTGTGTCCTATGTCTAATAATAATAATAATAATAATAATAATAATAATAATAATAATAAAAACAAGAGTTGCCTGGCTATCAAAGAGCCAGGCCATTGCTCAGTAGAAATCAACTCAGGATTTATTTCATCAGTACCTCTTAACATTTTGCCCTTCATTATCCTGGGAAGGGTTTTATTCAAACATCCCTTTCCACAGCTCAATAAATATGCACACAAAACTAAAGAGCTTAGCTTTCCATGAAAAGGCAGTGTAAACATCTGGCAGGCTTCCTGGGTCTCGGCTTCCTCTGGCTGGGTCTAAGTGCACAACGTGAGTGTATTTGGATTGCAACAGCGGAGGCTCAGCTAGACATTACTCACCCTGTGCAAAAGCACACCAGCCCCCAACAGGAGTGAGGGAAACACAAGTGCTCTTGTTTGATGACCAAAACCTAAACAAACCATTTGAGGTTTGGGGTTCAAGAAATCTTTCAGAGATGCAGTTCCCACATATTCAGTATGGGGATGTGTGAGGGTGCCTGCATCCATGTGCTTGTTCATCTCTCTCTCTCTCCCTCTTCTTCTCCCTCTCCCTCTTCTTCTCCCTCTCCCTCTTCTTCTCCCTCTCTTTTTCTGTCTCCCTCTCCCTCTTCCATCTCCCTCCTCCTCTCCCTCCTTCCCTCCCTCCCTCCTTCCCTCCCACCTCCCCTCTCCACTGTGTGTGTGTGTGTGTGTGTGTGTGTGTGTTCACTTAAATATTGTCTGGAGTAAGTTAGAATACAAATCTAAATATCTAAAAATAAATTTTAATAACTAAATGTGGAGATGAAATTGCCTTTCTATCTACGTGTTCGTGGAGGTCTGAGTGAGAGCATCCCCATAGGTACATATATTTGAATGTGCTATATAGATCAGACTGTCCTCAAACTCACAGAGATCCCCCTGCCTCTGTCTCTGGAGTGCTAGGACTAAAGGTGTACATCACTATGTCCTGCTGAAGATTGCCTTTTAAAAAAGTTTATGATGGGAAATGAGGGAAATTCTGGTGTGGATCTCCTATAGGTAGTAACATTTGAGAAAAAGCCATTGAGCTGGTCAAGTTTTAAAACCATCTGAGTAACTTAGAAACCAACTAAATCATCTACCTCTCATTTGTAAAGTAACACTATTATTAGGATCATGTAAACTTGTCTTCAGGGAGGATAAATTTACAAAATTATGTAGAAGCTTTGTAAACTGTAGAGTGCTATACAAAGGCCAGAGCTTTATTTATTGCTTTTTCCTTGGAAGGTCTCATATCCCATAGTGGCATCTTTTCCTCGATGACTTACCCCAACCAATCTCTTGCAGCTCTTTGGCATTCCAGAGACCAGGAAGATCTCTCCAGGGGCATCCAATTCCCTCAAGCACCATGGCTGTGATAAAAATATGTGTATCCAATGAGATAGTCATATTTTAAAAGCAGAAGTCAAGTAGCTGCTTGAAGATCTGACTGGTTAATTCCTCCTGCTTGAAAAGAAGAAGCAGGAAAAAAAGGGTCCTTTTTCTTTAGCGCCTTGGAGGACACGGGAAGAGAGAGTCTTTGGTATAACAACAAATACAGGAGTCAGGGATGAGAGGAAGGGCATGTGCAAGACAGTTTGACCAACCCTGGGCTCTCTAACAGCAGCCAATTAAACTTGGCTTAAGATATTGTCAAATGAGGAACATCTAGAGAATTCTTGACTGCCTTAATGACTAAATGGGGCTCTAAATAGAACAATCTGGCTTTAATAAACTTACTCTGACATTGGGAGGTCCTTTTGTACTGAGTGCCAACAAGAACTCCATAAGAAGACAAAAATGATACCCCATAGCCCTGGTACCAGGTGTACCAATGAGAAAGAGGAGCTCCACAGGGAATGGTAAGGTTTGGTAAGGTTGAGGAAAAACAACAGGGGAAGAAAACCTTTGTAAAGGGATCAATATTGAAGTCATAGGTCCAGGCAAGAGTTCCTGGAAATACTGAGAATCAAGAGAAGTAGGACAGAGGCTGGTACCAGGACCCCAGGAAAAGATAATAGAGGTAGGTCTAGAGGTGGCAGTTTCCCCCAACCTTCCCTGATGGTGTGAGTAGTTAGAAAAAGCCAAGTTACCCATGTCTTAGAGCCCTAACTGGTAAAACTGGGCCATGGCCTAGGGTAAGGACACCTTTGTGCCATTTATGAAGTTATGAGAAAGATAGTGGCTGTTATGTAGAGAGACCTGGAACAGAAGGATTGGGAAGTAAGGATATGCCAGGTCCTAGATCAATGACAGAGATGGGAAGAGTGGAAGATGAATCCAAAAACTACATAGACACTTGGTTGTGTAATTTTTGTTTAAAGGCCAGAAGTAGGAGGGGCAGAGAAAATAGTCTTGCAGTTCTTTTTAGTGGCCACCCATCCAAGCAGTTTGAGTGCCACGTCAGTATGAACACTGAGCAAAACTATTACCTAAGTGAGGGCAAACCAGCTTGGCTGCCTCTTAACAACACTGCTAAAATTCTCCATATCTGACATCTGGGATGCTGGGGAGAGGCAGGAGCAGGCAATAGATATGGGAAGAACATTATTCGTTTCATAGGTAACACAAGAATTACCAGAGTTTCTATCTATTTATTAAAATTCTTTAAAGTAGCTTGAACTGAAAATACTGCTGTGAGGTATGTCCAAGCAGAAACTATGTCATCAAATGAGAGATGTAAATGTATCTTATATCCAAATTAATATGTACTCAAGGTACCAGATGGAGAGAAGTTTGCTGTTAAGGAAGGAATATAATGAGCAGTTAATAGAGGAGAGTATGAGACCTCCTCTTAGAACTAATGAAGTCAAAACTTCCAGTGCTAAAGTTGTTGGGTTTAAAGACTGGCAGGGGTTTGTGTTTGTCAAACAACTCTGCAAAATAAATTACTCTGAAACTTAAAAGAACGAGCAATGATTCCTTGTTCACACATCTGTGGGTCTGCTGAGTGTGCCTAGCCAAGTGTTGGTTCCATGTCTCTGACCCCAGGCTCTTTCTCATCCTTTGGGATGAATGAGACATGTGATTCACATTTTTACTTTGGCAATAGCAGAA
The DNA here is from genome assembly GCF_011762505.2 of Arvicanthis niloticus. Classification (NCBI taxonomy): domain Eukaryota; kingdom Metazoa; phylum Chordata; class Mammalia; order Rodentia; family Muridae; genus Arvicanthis; species Arvicanthis niloticus. The sequence goes on from NC_047662.1 coordinate 44,724,569, forward strand.
TTACAAAAAGCCTGTCCTGAAAATGCACTTTTAGCCTCTGTTTGTCCTCTGTCTGATGATGTCCCATTGGCAAAACAAGGGGTAGTTGAAAGTGGGTATTTGCTAAACAAAGGGGTGATCAACTAAAGCTTCAGGACAGAGTTGAAGTTGCTTGTCATCTTGCAATGTGAATTTTATTCCCTGGGCCTCTTGCTATCTTCAGAAAAGTCAGATTAATTAATTAAGTTGGATAATAGTAAACATACTTCTATATACATATCCTATATATACTATGTATAATTGCCACAAATACAAACGAGGTGACCTGCTTTTGTATGGAAATCAAAAGACAACAGCACAGAAGGAGAGACAATGGCTATCGTGGAAAGAAAAATTAGAGGTGGTCCACAAACCCTAAAAACTGCAGCCATGCTGGGAAAGGTTGAGGCTAGATTTCCTTAGTCCTCAAGGCAAGCTTAGCTGTCAATAGTGTTAGTAAAGGCTATTGGACAGTGAGAACACAGTAGGTCCTCTGCCAATGGGAGGAAGCTATGGCTAGGCAGTTCGCAGAACCCTTGGGGCTCCTTCTCAAAGTAAAACAAAGATGGAATCATCCAAACAGGAGACTGGGAAAGAGTGAAGAGCTCTAATATCTGTCTACAACAAGAGTTTGTTCTTAAGGAAAAGAGGTTTTCAAGAGGTTAAATGCTTAAAACCTGTGTGTGTGTTGTTGTTGAAGAATTACCAAGTAGGTAAGTAAGCAAGCCTAAAGAATGTTGGCCATTTTATACACAGAAGAGGCACAGTTCAAATAAATAAACTCAGGGATACAGCAAACAGAAAAAGCAAAAGTTACTATACTGTCTTGAATACTTTGTTCAAAATCAAGATGTATACTATTAACCAACTTAATTCTAACAAGGATTCCTCCATCCCAAAATAGAGATTATTATTTCTAGTTTATGGGAATAAAGAAGTAGGTTTGAAGAGGCTGGCCTCTTCCTCCAGTGTTAGTGGCAAGACTGGATATGTGAAGTGGTGGTAGAGTCGTAGTGAGAAGAAGAGAAATAAGGTGGCAAGGGAGCCTGCAGGTGGCATACAGAGCCTTTGTTTGGGGTTCTTGTCATGATCCTGTGGCTTGCAAGAAAAGGCTAAATGAGCCTTTATGGTTCTGAATCCTGTGATGTTTTATGACCTGAAAGCCTTTAGCATAGCACAGTGGGCAGTCGAATCCCTTGGCATAAATGGAAGGAAGCATCCTGAAGCCTCTGAGCCAATTTGACCCTTCATCTATCTTTACAGGTTTTCCATCCACTCTATTTCTAGTTCCAAACAAGGAAGAAAACTGGGGCATAGGTAAGAGCTAGCTATTTTATACCACCTTTCATTTGAATTCCTCCACAGTACAACAGGCCTACAAGCTAGTAGTCTGAGAGAGAGAGAGAGAGAGAGAGAGAGAGAGAGAGAGAGAGAGAGAGAGAGAGAATATCATGGAAACTAGAGATACTTTTCTTACTTTGGATAAATACTTAGGCTCTTTGCAACCATTAAATATCTCAAAGGATAGTACTATGTCTGCCTTCAGATGTGTGCCTTTCGCTAATCTCCAGAGTGGAGTTTGTTGAGAATAAAAGGCTTATTCCAGTCATCTAAGAGCTTGTATGGGTTCTGTCTCCTTCCCATATCAGATCCCTGCTTTCAGGTAGAGCAGAGAGATGAATGAGGTCTTAAAGACTTGGATCTGTTAAGGACTTGGACTGTGATGGTGTGTTGGGGACTGTTTCCCACTTTGGGATGCCAAAATGTTGCTGCCCACACTGCCTGGCTTAGGGGCCTCTGTGTCCCACCCGAACTGCTGCTCTGGTCTGCGGGTCAGGGTCTAGCAAGAGAGAGATGGGGGATGGAGAGGAAGAGATGCAAAGAATGGAGACAAGACAGAGGGTCTGATCAAGTCAAGTCTTTTTTATTGAAAGGAAATCCCGGGTATTTATAAGCACAAGCAGGGGAACACAGCTGAAGACACTTTACCATGAGTGCCTTGCAGCTGGGGGCACTAAACAACAAAACAAGATATGTCTGAGAAAAACAAGATGTTTATCAGAGTGTGCTTAGCTGTTGTAGGCTGTTGAAAACAAGTCTCTTGTCAGGGTATATGGCTCGAGATGACTGCAAAAATGATAGCTGCTTTCTGTCTGCTAGGAGTCGGTGCCCCACAATGGTGGCTAATAATCAACTCTGTCCTTTGTGTAGAATGATTAAGTCAAGTCAAATTGTGAGTCTTTATCAGAATACCACCCCCACAACCCCCATACACACAATGGCACTTTGGCAGACTGCAAGTAGGTATACACTCCGCATGTGTTGACTATGAATTTTACAAACCTGATACAAATCATCAGATGAGCTGAAGGGAAGGCACATGAGGATCTCAACCGAGCTGTGCTTAACCAAGCCACCTCTGAATCACCCTCAGAGTCAATTGCCATATGCAAATCCTAATTTACCTTCGTAAATTTTGAGTCTTTGATTTTTCTATCAAGGAGACTGTGATTGATGGGGAATGGGAGGAATTTTGTAGGAAGGATTGTCTTCTTAGAATCTGAATTTCATGGTCCCCTCAATTGTCCTTTACTTTACCTCTCGAGTTCATTTTTAAACGGCCACACTCCACAGGGCTTTCCCACTGTGATAAATTGAGGGGTGGAAGAACCTATGGGCTCAGACTGTTTTCTGAAATGGGATAGAGGATGGTGATGGGATTGGGTAATGGAAGCTATTTATTTACCACCAGCTGCCTCCAGCTGTGACACCCTGCTAGGCTATGGAGTAAATAAACACCCAGAGGAGGCGTGCTAAAGCAGAGCACACATGGAAATTCATCTCCTCACAAATCCTAGAAAAATATGTACTTAGTGATGAGCACGTCCAAAGTAAACCACCCTAAGCCAGTGATTTGGAATGATTTCCACGTTTCTGAGCAAGAAGGACTCAGAGGAATAAGCCAAGACAGTCCTTCGGGTCCCTTTTTAGAGTTAATTCTAGACACACGTCAAATATCAGCACAGGTATCACCTGGCATCTGCCACCAGGATGCTACCTCAGAACTTTCATAGCCCATGGCTGTTTGCATTACACAACTGTGGTTTTTAGTGACGCTACCATATATGGTCTCTGTCTATTCATTCCCCAGAGTGTCAGGCTCAGTGGAGCCATGGACTGTATTCTAGAACTCTTCATACTCCTAACACTGGGAATAAGGACTGTTCTATCAACATTAGTTGAGATGAGTCAGCTCCTTTTGAAGGCTTCATTATTTGTTAGCTTTAATTGATAAGAATTAATTGACAAAGTAGGAAGTAGAAAAGAAGGGAAATTGCTAGAAGGAACCTTGAGCAATTATACTAAACAGTCAAACTCTTTTTCTCATCCCTTTCTATGGCTTAGCAATAGTGATTATTACCTCTTCTTTGTTTGTTTGCTTTTTTTTTTTATCTTCCCTCACCTTGGGTACCATGTCCCATTAAGAAAATATAAATAATTTGGCAGCCTAAAGAGGGGCCACTAACACTACCTTAAGAAGGGAGGAAACTGAAACTTGGAACATCGTTATCACCCTGTTCCTCACTTCCTCATTCTCATCAGCCCCTTATCCCTATCTTCATGAGAACCTACTCTTAACCCTTGACTCATCCCCCCATCTGCGCCCTGGCTACATTTCAGCCATAATGAAAAAAGCAATCTAGATTCTGACCTTGAAGACTTTATGGGGACACACTCATAGAAGACTAAATTGTAAAGTGGTTGTGTTTCTGAAACTGAATAGATTGTAGCTTTCCTCTTCTCTCTTGTGGTTTATTAATCAGATAAAGGTAATTGTCTCCATACTTCATACTGAGATAATTAGAGTTCATTTATAGCATCTACTTTTTAGATGACAAAACATTAGCAACAGGTCATCTTTGTTTCACACCTTGCAAACAACTGCTGCATTCAGCTAGATTTTTGCATTCAAGGATATCATTGCATTACTGAAAAAAAAAAAAAACTGTATTATAGCCATCACTTATTTTGTAGATGAGAAACCTGCAATTCAAATGGTGATTTAGAGGGTCCCAAATCATAAAAACCAAGTGGTGGATGAGGCAAGATTCAAATGCAGTTCTCTAGACTTTTTCTTTCACCCTCCTCAACAATGAAGGCATTTAATTGGAGGGCAAGTTCTACTTAGATGCATCTCCTTCCTTTTTTAAAACCTTCCAGAAATTCTCTAGGAAAAGCCAGTTTCTGAATCAATGAACTACCCTAAACAGCAAAAGGCCTACAGGACACAAAATCAGGCACCAGGAAGGTAACCTTCATTAAGGACAAAAATCCAGAAGGTTCATGCCATAATCTCAACCTGTGGGTCATGACTCCTTTAGGATCAAATGACCTTTTCACAGGAATCGCATATCAGATATCCTGCATATCAGAAATTTACATTATGATTCATAATTAGCAAAGTTAGTTATGAAGCAGCAACAAAATAAGGAACTGTATTAAAGTGTTGCAGCATCAGGAAGGTTGAGAAGCACTGACAGTGATTTCCCAAAGCTTAGAAGGTTCCAGTGAGGGTCTACCCATCCTTCCTGGCAACATCTTAGAGGAGAACCCTGCAGTGACACTCTCATCAGGCTGTGAAGAGCTGACCTGTTGTTACAGAAGCTGTGACAGTTCAGAAATCCCAGGTTCAGCCATAACAAAGAGTTCATTTTAGCTGAACCAAAGAGCTTCCTCAAAAGTTCTCCAACCAATCCCAGAAGGCATCCGCACCTGCCCCAGACACTATAAACCTAAAAAAAGAATAGAGGCTTAGAAAGGCTAGTGTTCGTTCCTGCTCAGACACCTTGTGCTTCTGAAGTCTAGATTAATGCACAACTTTGGCCTTTTATTTTACTTTTTCAAAGCAGTAATTTAGAATTACTTTGGTGGTTAATTCTGAGACAGAGTTACACACTGATCAACACAGACATTGATTCCAACAGCTTAGCATGGAGTGTCTTATGCCAACTAACTTCTCATTCGCTCTTTCTACACTCCATCACGGCGCCACTGGTACAATTCACTGCCATGTTTTAGTATGGAAGGTTAAATCCAATTTCCCATGATTGAGAAGACATTTGAGTAAAATTCAAAGTACCTTTTCCTTCTTTCACTGAATTTTTGGCAACACCTAATGTGAGAAAAAACAATCACACCACAGTGGCGACTTTAGGAAGAGTTTGTGGTAGGCACTGAGAACTTAAGCAGTGGGAAATGCCTGAGTCCACAACTGCACTCTAAAGCAGCAATTCAGTGTGAGTGACAGGACTAGGTCCTGACAGGAAGTGAGGCCAGATCCTTCAAAAACTATCCCAAAGCCTTTGGGTGCTGGGCAAGGGAAGATACTTGAACAGTTATCAGCAATTAATTTGTCATTCCTTCAACAGCCATTTTATATAATACCAACTGTGTGTTAAGCCCTGGGGATAAAACTCTAAACAAAACAGATGTTTCCTGCATTTATGGAGCCCACAGCCAACAGGGATGAGCTGGCATTTCCATCCAGTGTGGAAAGTAGTCTGATAAGAAATGTAAGGCTGCTAAAGAATGAACAGAGGGGCGAGTGAAGACGAGGCTTGATGGGAGGTGCGAGGAAGGAGGTGGTCACTAGTGGTGCAGAGACAGCACAGGCAAAATCGGGGTGAAAGAGTACACCAGATCAACAGCAAGATGGCAGAGAGGCTGGGGAACAAGGCTGCAGATGCAGCTTGCAGAATGTTGGGAGCCAGACCAATAAGCAGGGGGTGCTATGAGCAGTTTTTGCATTAGGATACCACATCGAATGTGGATGCCCATGCACACATTAAGCCATTCACCACAAAGTGAAACATCTTGGAGAAGATCATGAGAATGAATATGGTTTAAGAATGCAATAAACCCTCTAGGAAGCAAATGCTACGGTACCGATCCCTTTGGATGGTTTCTCTGTAAGCGGTGGAAACCCAACATGGCTTGAAAATAAGGAAATATGGGATCTACCTTAGAGAAAGGGAGCACAGCACATTCAGCATTTCAGCAGTCACATGCTTAGAATATGTCCGTTGCTCCCTTTAGACATCCTCGGCACGGCTCGCATCCTACGTCTGGTTCTGCTTACACTGAAAACTAGAAGGCAGTGACAGCTAAGACTGTCTGCTTTTTTGTTTTCACTCATTTCAGGGGAAATGAAATGTCCTCAATCATGGATCTAAGCCCCATCCTGTGTCTCACTGTTCTAGGTTGCTTCTGCCTGGATCCTTGGTCATACAAAAAGCCCCATGCTCTTACTTGCTTAGATGACTATGGTCTATCTTTAGAACCAAAATGATCCCAGAATGCCCTGTGCTCCAGGGTCTTGAGGGGCTATTCATGACTGAAGATAACCAGTTCAGACCAATGCTCTCTGCAGAGTTCATTCTGTAACAACAAAAGGTAACTCTCCCTTCCTACATGTTTGGCAGAAGAAATCCTGGAACGAAGTATATTAAACCAGATCTCATATTCACATAAATTTTTTAAAAAGACACCATGCAGGCCAAGACCTTCCCCCCCACCCCACTTTTGCTTCATAGAATAATGTTGAGGATCAATTTCTCCAGCTTAACATCACCAGCCTTGGCAGCCGCTCATATTTGGAATATAAATGATGTCATCTGGTTGGCCTTTTCCCATCACAAACAGTAAATCTCCAAATCTGGAGAGATCTTTTATTTGGTTACACATATTGTACAGCATCAAGGGGTTAGAACACATGTGCTGGGGATTATTAAAATCATCTGCAGAAGAGTAGCTTATTGTTGGCAAGCCCAGCACTCACAACCCTTTCATGCCTGGTGTCCCCAGCAACTCTTCTTTTATTCTTGCCTTCACACACTGCCTGGCAGGTTAAAGTCTCTCTGCTGTACCATGTCTTTTCTCCAGGGGGGAAAAAAAGATTCTTCCTAGCAGAGTACAGAGAAGGAAAAAGAGGCTGGGATTAAAAAAAAAAAAAATTCAAGAGCAGTGTAACAACACGCCAAGTGTATGATTTGAGGTAAGACATACATTTCAACCTTTCATGCTCCAATGTCACATCTATAGAACAGAGATGATGACGAGTCTCACAGACTGGTTTCAGATGAATGGCTTTCAAATGTGTATCATCTTATGATTTGATAACAGTCTTTCAACGGCATTAGCACTCGACTTATCCTGCACTGGGAAGACAGCTGATCCTGGTGAAGGACATGCATGCAGGCACTACTGGGGCTTGATGGATGTGCACCGTTAGGCTAGCTCAGACTTCAGAACTCAACTTTTCCTCAGCGCCATGTACGTTCTGCTTTTCCGTTCCTTTTAAGGTTGTGAATAAGCAGCACAACACATGAAGGGCGTGAAGCACTGGAGTCTGACATGTGGGTGCACCCGACTGGGGGTGTGCTTCATTTTTTTTTTTTTTTATTCAACAGAATAAGTGCTGACATTGTCCTTCTATCTAGCAGAGCAGACAGCTTTAGAGCTGAAAGAGCGCTGTTCTCAAGTGTGGGCCATGGCTTTTTAACATCCACGTTCTTTGGACTTTAGCAGTTTTCTTGGGGCCTCACCTCCCCATCTGTAAACAAGGGCACTAGTGTATACCTGAAGATCTTAAACTTTTAAGGTTCACAAGTTAAGCCAACAAAATAACCTCAAAACAGGAGACTAACGTGATGTACTCACATTTTGATCTCATATGTTTGCTTAAATAGCCACCACTCATCATTATAATAATTATAAATTAAAGGCAAAGAATATCAGAAAAAAAAAAAAAAAAGAAAGGGCAAAGTTTCATAAGACCATGAAGTATTCTTAAAATTGGGTCAATTAATTTTCTGAAACATTTTTTTTTATTGTGAGAACCTGTGATGCTTGATCAAATTTGTTCAGAAAAAATTAGCAAAGCTGTGGGCCACTTCAGAGAGGGAACAACACCAAACACCATCTAATTTAGCTGATCAGAATGACTCTGGAGCACAACAGGGAACTGAACTTATTCAGACAAACTTAAGTTATTGCATGTGGACTGACTTACAGATTCTCACATAGATCTTCAAAACATCCCCTGCCTTTAACGTGATTCCTCCAGGATGAGGCTCTGCTCTCTGCTGGTTACAAGTTATGAAGCACAGTGTGCTCTACCTACATAAACTGGGAAGGATAGTTAAGTGAACTCCATACACTCAAGCATCCATGCCTCTAGCATCACACTCACACCCTCAGGGCAATGTTCCACCACGCCCTTCTTACCTACCTCCAATCACAAACATCTCTAACTCTATCTCAGATCACAAACATCGTTGACTCTACCATGCTACTCTGAAAGTCCCTGTGTGAACTCCACTTATGTTAATCTTCAGATCCTAAATAGATATTATGTGACTCAGATATTATGTTACATATTATCTGAGTTATACATAATAGATATTATGTTACAGTGAGCGCTCGTTGATGGTCAATTTTGGTCTTGACTGCATTAGAAACCAATGAGCCAAATCAAACAGACTCAATCTTCTTAATGCCTCCACCCTTTAATGGAGTTCTGTATGTTGTGGTGATCCTCCCCCCCAACCATAAAATTATTTTCATTGCTACCTTCTAACTATAATTCTGCTACTGTTATAAATCATAATGTAACTGTCTGATATGCAGGATATCTGATATGTAGCTCTTTTGAGAGGGTCATTAGACTCCAGAGGGTCCCGACCCACAGGTTGAGAACCAATGCAATAGAGGGAGGACGTGCTGTGAGGAGAGGTAGTACAGAGGCTGGGCTTAAGCCCACAGAATAGACACTAAGATGTTTAGGATAACAGAAGATATGCACAGCTTTTATTCTAAGTCCCCAATGAAATTCTGAAAGAGGCTTACCACATTACAGTAAGGAATGAGTCCTTTCTGATTGTATCCAAACTGGCTGACATAGGTTCTCAGAAAAGCATACTCAGTCACCAAGAAATTCACTTAAAGTAAGTGGATGCTTTTCTCCTGTGCTGCTAGGTAAGTGACATCAACACCAGTAGGAACAGCGACCCATAATAATGACTGACTACTGTTCCGTACTTTAGAACTTATGTGTAATCTTAACATCCATTTTTTTTTCCTTTAATGTAGATAGATTAGAAATGAGTGAGGAACAAATGATACTTACCAACCACTCATGTCTCCAAGGAAGACATGAAACTCGAAGCTAATCAGACAGAGAGCTGGTGAGTGGCTGGGTAACCAATGTGCAGCCTAGCGCTTTGACTTCAAGCCCAGTGTTTTTTTTTTCCCACCCTCTGTGCCTCGCTCAACCTTATAAATAACTGTAGGACTAGAGGCATCAAAGGCACTTCCTCTTGGTTCCCAGGCCCATCATAAATGCCACTTGCCCTCTGGAAAAAGAAAAAGAAAAAGAGAGTCCAGCTCCTTTGCTGGCCCATGTGCTAAGTCGTTGGCGCCCAGAAATAACTTCTTGGAGACGTACTGGCCTTGTGTTTACCACAGAGCAGTAGGTAAATAACTAGTTGGTGTTTTAGTGTTTTGTGGTCACTTAATCTGTTGTGTTCCTTCCCAAGGCTCTGAAGGGTTCCTTTTTCAGTTAATTTTTATTTACGTTTCTGAGGTCTGTGTTGTTTGGGGTTTGGTTCATTGGATGTTTTTCTTGGAATATATGGCCATCAGCTTGAGGATGTTCCTGCTTTGCTATTGCATGGAATTTTCCCGAGCATGGATTGCTATGTATTTCTTCAGGGCGGTGAGCCAAGGCGGCGCTGGTATGTAATCTGCTCTTCTGGCTTGAGGACTTCTGTCACTCATCCACAGGGTGCTTGGTTGTGCTTCTCCACTGATAATTCCCCTCTCATCTGTTACCGTGCTGCAAACTTGGACTGGAGCCATCATGTTTGCTCGTGTTGTTGGCTCTGGATAAGACGAGTCCAGTTGCTTCTGATAGAGATTATTTCAACTGATTCTACCAGTTTGTTCTATCCACAGCTGGGGACAGAGACAAATGCCAAATGTCATGGAAAGAGTGGAGAAGGCTCATCAACGTAATGCTACAGAGACCAGAGTGTTTGATGAAAATGTCCAGCACTATGCAGGATGCTGGGCCCCAGTAGGAAACAAAGCCAGGAGGGCCAGGTGCATTGCAAACACTGCTTGTTCTCATGGCCCCCAGTGAGCCTTGCCTCCTTTGTCCTAGATAAATCCATAAAAATTATGTGCCAGAAAAAAAAAAAGAAGAAGAATTTGTTCATATCAAAAAATTTGTTCCTTGGCTATTTCCTTTGTGGGGAGAACAAATATCGGAAGGCTCAAGTTGTGCTTGGCCGTTTATACAGTATGCATCTCCCAAGGCTTTCTGCTTAATTAAGATGCAAAGTGTGCAACAAGGCAGAAAGTGGCCCTGGATAAATCCTTTCTCAGGCTGCTTTATTTATTGTACCTCATTCCATTGTTTTGTTTATGCGGTCAACATCTCTCCTCTTTCCACAAAGAATTCAGGATAGCTTACAAAAATGTGTCAATAAAAAATAAATCTCCCTGTATCATTGGAAGAAGCAGATCCAAGTTCCTCTAAATTTGAGCAGGGTGGAGAGGAGCTGTATTCCTATTCTGGGTGGAGGACGAGTTCCACTTGCCAGGGAAGGAATGACGGCTGGTATTTTTCCTACCTTTTAGTAGAAGGAATAGATGATATCAGAAATCCTCTTCAAGACTGTCTCTGAGCTTCTAATGTGCCATCCTCTCCAGGACAGTCCTCCCTGAAATGCTAGGTGTTATCCCACAGTTTCTAAAATGTAACTGCTACAGACTTTGTTGCTTGCTCCCATGCAGCAGTAAGGAGCCCTGTTCTCTCTGCACGTGCTAACATTGTATCTATTCACATCATTAAACCATATTGCTATAAATTTCGGATGCTTCTCCAGCTTTCCATTTTTATAGTGAACACATTCTAGTTTCTCATTGAATCTACAGAGCAGCCTTTCGAGGTAGATATGTTTGTTTCTCTTATTTTAAAGACGGGTGGAGGGAGAGTCGGGGAAGGGGGTGGGACTAAGCTGCAGAAGTAGAAAGTAACTTGCTTGGTGCTAGAGAGCAAGTGGCAGAAGTTGGGAATTGTGTCCAAGCTAACTGGCTCCAGGATCCTTACCATATAATTATCCAGGAGAGGGGTGTGCGCTCCCAAGTCTTCTCTTCATCACTGCCTTGCACAGAAGGTGTTGCAAGAAATATTTTAAAAGGCAGCAAGTTCCCGAACTATGCCCACCTGCTCTCTGCCCCGGCAGGCTCACTGACCTATTCTTTTTTGGGGGGGTGGGGGGAGTGGGTCAAGTCAGGGTTTCTCTGTGTAGCTCTGGCTGTCCTGGAACTCACTCTGTAGACCAGGCTGGCCTCGAACTCAGAAATCCACCTGCCTCTGCCTCCCAAGTGCTGAGATAAAAGGCGTGCGCCACCACTGCCAGCAGATCTTTTGGAGACTCTGACTCAGAGCTCCAAAATCTTTCCACTCAGCTCCCTAAGTTCCCACTGATGGGTTGCTACCACACCAGCCCCATTCATCAAAACCCCCACGGCCTTTGTGGTGCACATCTGGCAAACCCATGCTTTGCCTCCATTCCTTTCTCTCCGGAACCCAGTAGAACCGCCCTGAGTAGGAAAACACACAAACTTAGTTTAGAAACAATGGAAACTCAATCTCTGGGCACAACAACTAAAATCCTGATCTTGTAATCTATATAAAATCTAAATCCTCCGGTGGCGTGGTTCCTTCCGGTCTGGGCCAGGGCACTGAGCAGATCTGGGGTGGCAGCTCTGCCCCCCAACCTTCAAGAACCCAGAGGAAGCGGGGATCCCAGGCACGCTAACTCAGGCAGTATCTTAGGTAAGCAGACAGCAGGGCCCGCCGCCCTAAACAGGGAGTAACCTGGACCCACGGAGGACTCAGGAAGTCACTCCCGGCCCAGAACACTGGTTCCTTCCGGTCTGGGCCAGGGCACTGAGCAGATCTGGGGTGGCAGCTCTGCCCCCCAACCTTCAAGAACCCAGAGGAAGCAGGAATCCCAGGCGCTCTAACTCGGGCAGTATCTTAGAATACACAGCCTTGGTGTATCTACTCATCAAGTATACAGAGCAGACCTGCCCAAACCTCCGATGTCCTGGAATTCCATCTGGATTCAGTGAAGACACAGCATCAGAGGATTATCAACTTACTCTTCTCCCCACCCCTCTTCTAATATCTCAACGCCCATAATCAGCCTGAAGAAGTTACAGAAGAGTCAGCGCCCCTATTCCCTGGGCTTGGGGACTAATGTAGTTAATAATGGTCTGTCTTTCTTGGGAAAAGTAGTGGTTTTGTTAGAACAGGGAGGATTAGTTAGGACTTATTGCACAGCCATAACCTATTGGTAGAAATCTGTATAATTATTATCAAGATGAAGTTATAATTTCTTAAATGGTACAAAATTTACTTTGATTTCAAATTTAAGATTTTCATTGGTACGAGCTCCTTATTAATATAAAAGTGAGATGAGTATTGATACTCTCATGGGCAATGTGCTTGTATAACACATTTAGGAATACAAGGCCTAGACCCAGTCCTTCCTTAACTTTTTTAACTGATTTGGGATGGTTAACCTATGAGTTAAGGGACTATAGCAAATTTATGGCTTTGAGTTAATTGTTAGGAGGTTAACCATATTTTATTTAGAAATAGCCAAGAGGAGTGAACAGACAACAGTCCAGGTGACCTTACATGGATAGTTGGTTTTCAAAACGTCAGAAGTCCATAGAATTGACGCTACAAAAATTTATATAAATGTCCATTCTGATTAGAGACCTGTCTGCTCCTGACAGCTTCCTGTTGTGGATTCTAAGAAGAAATTGAGCATCCTTGGAGTTATGCCAGTTGTGTGGTGACAGCCACTAGGCAAGAATTGCCTCTTTCCATCTACAGACAAATTACTGTCCAGAAGAGGACACACATGCAGAATAGTTGACTGATTATATCTGCCCAGACAGAGTAATCAGCCCTTAATAATCCTGCATCACTAAGGTCTGTCAGATGACTCTGGGCCAGAAGGCTGAAGATTTGATGCTCGAACATTCGGTAGTATAGGGGCTTCTCAGGTGTTCAGAGGTCTCTATAAATTGGCTAAGTTTTAGAAGCTATGTTTAGTGCTTCCTACAACGTCAGTTAACTCAGTCATTCTGGATTTCTGACGGGGTTGAAGACCCATAGTCTCATAGCCAATCCTGGCTACTTACTTTGAGAGAAAAGATCTGAGTAGATAGTTTTCAGCTGACATTCATTATAAAGCCAAAAAAAAAAAAAAAAAAAAAAAAAAAAGCCAGGATCAAAAGTAAGTGTTTTAGTTAGAAGAGATGACAGAGGTTCTGGTTAGTCAACAAAATGATGGACTGGGTATTAGAACTATCTTATACCTCACTGGTACAATTAGGAATAAGTATGCTCTAACTGTATTTTGAGAGAAAAGTTTTACTTTAACAGGAAGAGTGATATGTAGGAGGAGCTAAGTGGGAAGGAGTACTGAGAGGAAGAGATGGAGTAAGGAGAGAAGATGAAGGAGAGGAGAAGCTAGGTGATGAGAGAGAGAAAGAGAGAGGGGGCATGGAGGCAGATGTTCACAGGTCTCCACCAGTCAAAGATAGTCTTTATATCTAGGTGGGGTATTGGATTACCCTTCTGATTGAGCATTACCAAACTTATAAATCCTTTGATTAACATTTTAAAACAATTGTATAAAAGCAAAAAGGAAAGGGGGGCTTGGGACAGGGGTTTTCTAGGGAGGGGAAATGGGGAAAGGGGATGGCATCTTAAATGTAAATAAAATAAAATGAAAAAAAAGAAAAAAAAAAATCCTCCGGTGGCGAATACTGGTAGATTCACCATAGAAATCGGGAGACAGGAGTAGCTACCTTATCTTACCTTATCGATATCCTGTCTGAAAAGGACCCTCTCTATCCTCTTCTTCTCTGCCCCTATCCAACCTGGAAATCCCTCCTACTTGCTCAGTGATTGGTTCCTTTATTCATTAGAGAATTGGTTCACAAGAAGTCACCTGAGTATGTGACTCACTGCTCATCTGCAGCTCCTCCCAGGAGAGTGAAATTAACATGAAAAATGCAAACAGCACCAGGCCCATCCACAACAAGAAGATGATTCTTGCCCTTTGAGGGTCTTCCTGCAGCCAGTGAGATGGATCTATCTATGGTTAAGAGAATTGGCTGTTCTTCAAAAGGACCTGGTTTGGTTTCCAGCACCCATGTGGCGGCTCATAAATTAACTATAAGATTAATAAAACATCTGCTTCAGGTTGAGGTCAGTAGAAACCAGGCTCCGAGTTGTAAATTAACATACAGGTAGGGTCTTGCTCAGGAGTGTTGGCATGCTTCATGGGTGGCATGTGTAGAAAGGAAGAAAAAGATGTAGGACTTAGCTCTGGAAGCTGACTTATGCCACTTTCACAAAAGGGCCTCAGTTGACCCTTTAGAAAAGTATGGGATTGATTTTGCCTTTTTTACATACGCAGAGTCTGGATAAGGGAAACTGAAAAGAAGGTACTACAGGGGCACAAGGAGCTGATGCTGACAGCCATCCTTAACAGACTCCCTACACCTGAGGTAGACAGTTACTTGGACACTGCATAGATACTATGATCCCGCCTTTGTGTGTCACTCCCAGGTAGGGTAATCAAGGCTTACTTAGCAAAGTAAAGAAATACATTAAAGGTCACACAGATAGTAGCAACTAAGCTGGCCTTGGACTTCAAGTTTGCTGACTGCAAAGGCTCTTTCTTTTCTACATTAAGCCACCTCCGTCAGGCACATTATAAATTGTATGACAGCATGTATGTGGTAATCTTTTGAAGACCAGAAATACACACTCCTAGAACTGAACCTCTTCCAGAACTGCACATTCTCATCATCTCCCAAACAACCAACTCCCTCAGAGCCAACACACCCACTTGTTCTCATTTTCCACATGTTTACTTGGATGTAGTCATCAGTTACATACTGGGTAGATGTCATCTGGAAAAGAAGTCATGGTCATTGGAGAGAGAGAGAGAGAGAGAGAGAGAGAGAGAGAGAGAGAGAGAGAGAGAGAGAGAGAGAGAGAGAGGAGAGAGAGAGAGAATATATGTCTCTCAAATAGGGCTCAATGGGTAACCAACAGTTGAAGCTACCTTATCACTTAAAACAAAACACAAAAAAACAAACAAACAAAGGCATTTTTTTTTGCTCGAAGTACGGTGCGTTGCCCTGGGGACATCTGTCAGGGGCTGCCTAAGATGAAAACTACTTTCACAAAGATGGAAGGAAGTTACTGCTTTCTTCATTTTGTCAACAATCTCGTAGACACAGAGGGAACCAGACCAGCAGGCTAAATTCATAGCAAATTCATTTGCTGGTGCTTTAGTGGGAATCATGGCAGGGACATCAAACACATTAGAAGTAGTACTGTTCAACAATGTGCCTACGGTTGGAGGAAAAAAGGAGAAAGGCAACTTCTTATTTAAATACCACTGATGGAGTGATGAGAACACTAATTTTGTTGCTTGAACAAATGTAAACTTTGGCTATTTAGAATTGAACACATGCCATATACTTTTGCTCAAAAATTAACCAAGAGATCCTGTCATCTCAAGGAAAACAACTCATGGTATATTTGCCGATGACTCGATTCAAGGTCTCAGGCAAAAGCTAAAGTCTTGGAAAACTTGCATCTGCCTTCCTGAGCTCAGCATTGTACAATCGCAGACCTCTCTCTTGGATGAGATTGATGGTGATAATAAGGAATGTGATATTTTTTTTGACATTGTATAATGAAATAAGTCAACGTTTGGAAGATCTACATAATTCAGTTTGCTGATATTTTCCATATGGCCAGTACATGCTGTTACAAAATTATATATGAGCAAAACAATCCCTTCAAAGGAAAAGGGATACCAATATATCATATTGCAGCTGAATACAAAAAGCTCATCTTTGTGGCTTCAGATTTCAAATGACAACTAACCTGTAAAAATTTACCACCTGTCACATCTTGGGGTTGAATTAAGGAATACTCATAATTATTCTCCAAGAATTGTAAATTATCTAAAAATGATTGTAAAGCAATTGCAATCCTTATCTAAGTCTTTATCTGTGTGAGGTTAGATTTATAGATTACACAGAACTTTTTGTTCAGAGTCAGACTGCAGAACTAGCCAGGAAACCTGTGTGTCTTTTGTTAAATCTATCATTAGATGTTTGCAAAAAAAAAAAAAAAAAAGTAAAACAATGTCACATTTCTAGCTATTTGTTTTAGAAAAGTCTTAAAATGCCATTGTTATAAGCATGCAACATATTTATTGTTTCTTTAAAGTTGATAAACACTTTTATAATTTCTTAGTCTTAATTTCCAATATCAATAAACATAACCAATAGAAACTGTAATGGCCTGCTCTGTTTTGCAGGCCGGGGTCTAGCAAGAGAAATAGAGTGGGAGGAAGAAGGGGGAGAGACTCGAAGAATGGAAACAAACCAGAGGATCTGTAGTCAAGTCTCCTTTACTGTCTCCACCACACACACCACTCCTACTACTACACCACCACACTACTACAAGGAAATCCTGGATATTTATAAGCACAAGCAGGGGACCACAGGTGAAAACATTTTACCACGTGCACCATGCAGCTGGGGGGCACTAAACAGCAAAACAAGCTATGTGGGATAAACAATGTATTTATCAGAGTGTGCTTCAGCTGTTGTAGGCTTTTGAAAAACAAGTCTCTCATCAGGGTATATGGTTCCAGATAGCTACTTTCTGCTAAAAGTCAGCTCCCAACAAGAAACAAAAGTATTCTGCCTCCTCAATGGAGTTCAAGAATTTAATGGATTCTTGAAGCCAACAATATCTGTGGAGACTCTCAACCCAGTCTAGGCTTAGCTACTTAATACTGAGAGCAGTGGCAAACTTTTTCCAAATAAACTCTTTGATTTAAAATAATGAACAGACTGATAGAATGCATATTTTAAAGTGAATTAATCAAGAAAAGAAAAATAGATGAAACATTTGAATAAGTGTGCAGTGAGAGTCACAGCACATGTTTGGAGACTCTGAGTCTAAAGTGTTAAAATCTGATGCTGGAAAAATCCCTTGAGGCAGAGAGGTAGAACCTAATGTTTAATGGCAGCCATATACCTGCCTCCCATCCTTGCAATGGGTTACATAGCCAGATGGCTTCATTTTTTTCCCCACACAGCTCAGAAAGCATTCCATGAGGCTCCCAGACTGGTACCCAGCTCACTGTCCTATGTCGTTTCATGGTACCTTAGAACAGAAAAGAGTTTACAGTGTGGGTCATGTGGCCTCTAGCTTTGAAAACACAAAACACCATGGTGAACTCAAGGAAGATCAGTTCTGGGGAAGAAAGGCCAAGTGTCCACAGAGAGAAGCAAATAATTCTTCTAGAACAATGAGAAGAAACAGAGGAAAGTCAGGAGCAAAGCTTTCAGTATCAACAGACAATCTTCCCCTGGCTACATCCTCAGTAAACTAAAGGTTCTGAGAAGGATACTCAAGCTGTTAGAGAAGCGAGGCACTGAATTTTAGAGTCTGTGGAAGATACAAGGAGAAACGGTGCTGTCACGGCATAATGCACAATGCTTCAACAAGGTAAGCACTAGGAGATATGGAAATGTAGAAGAGAAACACCACTCCGCCTTCGCTCAGTGACCCGGTCTTGATGGACTTGTTGCTGTTATGTGTAGAGGGGGCGTGAAGGCAGTGACATACAGCAAGAGTGTGGCTTTGCAGAGAACAGAATATGAACCAGAACAACTGATGAGAGTATGGGCCTTTGCAAATATGCCAATAGCCCTTCTCCATACCATATTTTACTAAAATGTATGACTATGTCAAGTGTCAGACATTTAAAACAACCCATGTGCCATTATTACTATGTTCTTGAGCCTCAGAAGATCCCAGTGTTCAGGATTTGAGACTAGCAAATCAGATACTGTGTAACTGTCTGAATTTCTACCTTTTCCATGGCCACTGATCTGCCCTTCCAGGGTCTGGCCTACAGACGGAGGCCTCATGTAGTCAATGGGGTGAATAGTGTTTCCCCTCTATTCCTACTTGCTTCCTTCCTTCCTTCCTTCCTTCCTTCCTTCCTTCCTTCCTTCTCCTCCTCCTCCCCTTCTTCCAGCTGCTGTAAAAGAACCAGACTTTATAATCTGTGTATTCATGCACAAAGTTCTTTCATTAAAATCTATTTCCTTAATTCATCTCTTTCTTCCTCACTTCCTAGACCTTGGGGACAAATAATACAACAGCAAATTCTGATTCACTTCGGGGTGGTTGGGAGTGGGTAGTTCTTTGTCTTTGAAATGTGAGACGTTTTACATCTCTATCCAAGCTAAGCAAAAAATTCCTTAAAGTCCAAGGTATTTGACTTTTTGTTTAATCTCTAAGTTTCCACCTTAGACCAGAAAAGTTACTTATTACCTTAGAAAAGAAAGGAAGAAAGAGAGGGGGAGAGAGAGACAGAGAGACAGCAGAGACAGCAGAAACAGCAGAGAGAGCAGAGACAGAGAGACAGAGAGAGAGATTATTTTAGCCATAACAAAATTAATCCAAGTTTTTTAAAAAATTGTAACTGCTCCACAGATGCTTCCTAAAAATCACAGTGACATCTTTTCTTTCCCACAGGGACAAGTTTGTCATAATTCTTGTGTTGGCATTTCCCAGCCCACTGTGATTCACATAAAAAACGTACATGAGGCGCCACAGGAAAGTCAGGACCCAGAGGCAGAAGATGGGTGTGGAGAGACGACGCTGGGTGTGAGTCAGCTTGTAGAGCAAGGTCCAGCACATGTTGCTTGATTCTCAGCAAACTCCCTGGCCTTCGGTCTTTCCCTGGGGAGTTACGATTCATCTTGAGCTTTGGTGGCTAATACATACAGGGCATCAAAATCCAGAAAACTTGGACTCAAATCGATCTGATTTTCTTACAACATGTTGGTTGTATTTTCTTGGTGAATTATTTGGACTTTCTGCCTGCATCTGTTAGAAACCAGGTGCTCTACCAGCCTGCCTCAGTGCCAACAGCTATGACATCACCAGCCACCAAACTAGACAAGAGTATACTTTAAAGGGTCCCCACCATGCCCATTCTCTGTCTCCTGGTCTGTCTGTCCCTCACTCTGTCTCTCTGTGTGTTCTCTCTCTCCCTCTCCTCCCTCTCCCCTCTCCTCCCTCTCCCCTCTCCCCTCTGTCCCCTCTCCCCTCTCCCCTCTGTCCCCTCTCTCCCCTCTCCCCTCTCCCCTCTGTCCCCTCTCCCCTCTGTCCCCTCTCCCCTCTTTCCCCTCTGTCCCCTCTGTCCCCTCTCCCCTCTGTCCCCTCTCCCCTCTGTCCCCTCTCCCCTCTGTCCCCTCTCCCCTCTGTCCCCTCTCCCCTCTGTCCCCTCTCCCCCCTCTCCCCTCTGTCCCCTCTCCCCTCTGTCCCCTCTCCCCTCTGTCCCCTCTGTCCCCTCTGTCCCCTCTCCCCTCTGTCCCCTCTGTCCCCTCTCCCCTCTGTCCCCTCTCCCCTCTGTCCCCTCTCCCCTCTCCCCTCTCCCCTCTCCCCTCTCCCCTCTCCCCTCTCCCCTCTCCCCTCTCCCCTCTCCCCTCTCCCCTCTCCCCTCTCCCCTCTCCCCTCTCCCCTCTCCCCTCTCCCCTCTCCCCTCTCCCTCTCTTCTTTTTCTGGTCCTTTTCTGAGAGGGTCTTTCTCTTCCCTATCCAGAATAAACCTTTTGCATGAGACCTGTTGCATATGAACATTGTGGCATGCCTTGGTGCCACCCTGCTAAGGTACTCCACTGCAAAACTCTAACATCACCTTATTCCCTGCACACTTCAGCTTGCTGTAACCTGGCCTTCCTCTTACTGCCTACTCCTCCAGTCACAGGCTTTGATTCTGAGCCTCATCCAGTGTCTGTATACATACTACTACCCAGACATTCTTTTTTTTAATTGGATATTTTCTTTATTTACATTTCAAATGTTATCCCCTTTCCCCCATTCCTCCTCCCCAACTCCCTATTCCATCCCCCCTCCCCTCCTTCTCTGAGGGTGTTGCCCCATCCACCCACCCACTCCCTCCTCCCCGCCCTCAAATTCCCCTTCATTGGGGCATTGAGCTTTCACAGGACCAAGGGCCTCTCCTCCCATTGATGCTGGACAAGGCCATCCTCTGCTACATATGCAGCTGGAGCCATGGGTCCCTCCATGTATACTCTTTGGTTGGTGGTTTAGTCCCTGGGAGCTCTGGGGCATCTGGTTGGTCGATATTGTTCTTCCTATGGGGTTGCAAACCCCTTCAGCTCCTTCAGTGAAGGACTTTTAAGTGACATGCAGGATTGAGTCAAAATTGTATTTTTCACATGAAACCCATTTTTTATATTTTACTCTATAGTTTTACTAATGGCAATCATCAATTACCTATTAAGTACCAGAGTAGGAGATTTTAAGAATCTGCCTTTACTCCCCACTTCTCATCCAATCAGTTTCTAAACCATGAGGTTTGCCTTCTCCTGAATCTCCCTTGCCATCCTTTCAGTACCCCTAAATGCCCAAATCGGGTGCCTAGTGCTGACTCCTCCTCTCACTATTTAGCATCTATTATCCCTCCCACTACAAAGTGAAATTTCTAACACACAATACTGAAAATGTTGTTGCTTGTTAATCAGGTACCACTCACATTCCAGAACCAGGTGCTCCCCTATTTCTACCCACCTTCAATCATAGCCATCACTAAAGACCAATCTACCATCATTGTTGTCACAAATTTTCCCTATGTGCCTGCTCCCCCATAAAGTCCATCATCCTTGTTCTCTCTCTCTCTCTCTTTCTCTCTCTCTATGTGTGTGTGTTTATACATATATAAAGATATATATATGATATATTAGTTATTAGAATATATATATATATATATATATATATATAATCCCCACTCAGAGGTGGCCTTTCACTTCCCCACCCCCACTCACCAATTAAATTTCTTCTGTGAGGTCTGTTGTGTGGTGTGATTTTTTAATTTTATTTTGGCATCCCTTGGCCCTCTGATTGCCAGAATACCCTTTCGCTGTAAAACAACCCTTATACATACCACCTTCTATTCAGTCTGAAATTTGTGAGGAGAAAGACCGGTTCTACAATTACACAATTAAAGCAAGCTTTAATTAATACTGGCCAAGAAGACGGAGAAGCTTCTATTGTAACAAATAAAGATTAGCACTGAGATCCATTCATTTGTGGTCAAAATGCAGAAAATGGTGAGTATGGGATGCCCAGCCACAGTTGGTGCACCCACAATAACCCCTAAACACAAATGCTCAGAAAAAACAAAAACAACAAAAACAGGGAAGAAGGGATGGAAAGATAGTACTGAAAAGAACATGCTAGTTACAAACCAGAGGGGGAATCATACTTTTGTCCAGCAGGCATGATCTGAGGAGGGGGATAATGTGGCCCTGGACACTGGGGGTGCCCTGTGGGCATGGGAGGTGTGAGAAAGGGCTGGACACTGGGGATGCCCTGCTGTTCAGGTTGTTTCCAGCTTCCTAGACTTTTCACTTTATCATCTTGCATCATGGATTAGCTACATATTCTCTGTGTGCCGTGATGTAGATACATGAAGGTCTTCTCGTTTTCATTCATTCATTCATTCATTTACTTTCTTTTCTTTTTGTCTTTTTTTTTTTTTTAAGTTCTAACTGAATGTTTCCTATAAACTTTTTGAGAAATCCACTGAGTTCCCTCTTCAATCTGCTCTTGGGAAGATTTGGGGATCAAACACATTGCTGCTGACATTTTAAAAAGTCAAATTGACTTAAAAATCCTTTCTGTTTTTTCTCTGATAACTATGAATTCATTTATTTTGAGTTTATTCACTTTTATCCCCTGGATAATGGTTCTAAAACCTTTCTTAAGTTGAGGCCTGCTCATTCCATTTTCTGGATTATCTCCAGTTGATTCCTGGTGTTTTTGTTTTTGTTTTTTTAAATAGGGCATGTTTTCCTGGCCCTTGGGGTGTAAAACTGTTGCAGATTATATCCCGGTACTGGATATTGGGCTGTGAGGCTCCATCTTAAGGTTCTATGCCGTCTCTCTGCTACACTACAGACAATGGCATCGCCTGCTCTGTTAGCTCAGTTTTTAAAGCCTGGGCTGTTTCCTGAGCTCTGCGTTTGTGTATTCCAGGGCCAGTGTGAGACACGGGTTGATTCAGAATCAAACTTAAGGGTCCACTTCCCCAGAGTTATTCTTTTAAGATTTTTTTCCCTCTTTGTTTCCCATAACAACTAGAGAACCCCTTTCCTAAGACATCTGGCTAGAAAGTTGGGGTTCTTGGAATTTTATCCACTAACAAGAAGTGCCACAGAAGTCAGCCTACCCTTTAAACAAAAATATTTTGAGAAAATAAAATAAACATAAACAAAGTAGAAATCTCCCTTACATTTTTTTTTCAGACCAACAGGATTCTTTTCCTAATTCATCTGTCCAGAAAAAACAAGATGTCTCTTGGCAACTTAAATACCCACATCACAATCAATGCCAGTGCCACAATGTCCCAAATGGGTTTGACCTCAAGAAAGAGCCAGGGGAGAAATATAAGAACAAAGCCCAGTGGAATTTTCGTGATGCTTTGTGTTTCATCTAGCAAGTATGGATGCGGGTGGGTGGGAGTGGGTATCTTTCAGAGTTTTTGTTATTTGTACCTACCTATAGTTCTGGGATTTGCAGTATTCTGTATCAATGACGGGGGGGGGGGGGGAGATAGAGAAATATGAAAGTCATTTTTGGTATGAGTGTTTGCTGGAGTGGCCTTCCTCTGTATTCTGTCTGTTAACTTTTGAAGTCCCTAAGTATTTACGCTTCAAATATTGAGGGAAAGCTTTGCAGCAGTAGAAGAGCCATCAAAGCTGAAGCGAATTTCTTCCATGTGACTAGGTCACAGTTGTTGTTTTGTTTTATTATGCATCTAATACTATATAAGACAACAACAGTCGTTGAGGACCCATCCTCCATTAGGGGAGATACATTAAACACATTGTTGAGGAAATCTGTCTCTAACAAGAAAAAAACAAAAAGAAATACAACCAGTGATCAAAAGAGGCAAACAGTAAAAGCCAATGGGGAAATCACTATTATTGAGCTTTAGTCAAGTTAGGTCCACAGCTTTCCTGCCCTTTTGTATTTACCCATACCTGGGTTATGTCATCCTGAAGCCATCCCACACAGCGGGTGGTCAAACTACATTTACTGACTGATCCCATCTAGTTTGGCTACATTAGCCTTGCCAGGGCTCCCCCACATCTGCTTGCCCCTTCCTTCAGCAATCCAGGCTTCCATTGCAAACTCTGGAATATCTCTGCCTGAGGCAGTTGTTTCCCCCGACCTGGGTGGCAGGGTGTTAGCGCCAGAAAATTAATTTCTGCTGGAAGAAGACCTCAGTGAGTGATAGCTGTTTTGTTAATCCTCTAGCCTCTTGTCTGTGGAGAGACGGCTATTTCCTCAGGTGAATTTTAGGTATCTACACTGGTCATAGGATTGAGTGCTAAAGTGCAATCCATAGGCTACTTAACTCTTTAGCTAATTTATATCTTTTGTGGGGTTTCATTATCCTCTAAGTCATCATTTCCCAACCCATTATTGGCCTAAGACCATCCTGGATATCAGTACATTATAACAATAGCAAATTTACAGTTATGAAGTAGCAACAAAAATAATTTGATGGTTGGGGGTCACCACAACATGAGGAACTGTATGTATTAAAGGGTCACAGCATTAGGAAGGTTGAGAACCACTGCTCTAAGTCAGTTTCTTTCACTGGAATCATTATTACAAAGCCTACTTCCAGGGCAACCCAATGGATACAGTTGCAGCTACAGGACTGAGACTTGTTTAGTAAGTTACTCTGGCTGCTGAGATGGCTCTGCGTTTAAGAGTGTCTTCTACACAACCACAAGGTACACAGTTCAGATCCTAGCATCCATGGAACAAGTCAAGTGTCCCATAAATACAAGCAACTCCAGCTCCAAGGAATTCTATACCCTCTCCTTACCTTTGTGCACACATACACATACACATGCACAACACACACACACACACACACACACACACACATACACACACCTTCTTTTTGGGAAGCAGCTTTATTGCAACTACTTCTAGACTTCATTCAGGGTCTGTGTTTTTTCTACTGACTGGCAAGGCAGCCTTGGGAAAGTCACTTCATTTCTCTGAATCTTAGATTTCCTCATTTTGAAGCATGGAGTTAATAAAAATGACCCTTAAATAAAATTTAATAATATATGTTAAAATGCCTCCTAAAGAAGCGGGTGCTAGGCGAGTAAGGTGCAAAGAATTCTCACTCTGAGCTAGCACAGAGGTGTCTCTTTGTTTCTTCCCAGTGGTTTGTACTAATATGCCCAGTCACCATCAGGGATTGCTAACAGTGGGGAAACAGTGGAGGGCTGTGTCCTTTTATCTTGAGGAGCATGCTTCTAATTAGAAGAAGCTGTTTTATTTCAGCATAAACCATGACTCAGCAACTGGCCCAGCTATTTCGTGAATCCCAGTGTGCACCACAGGAATGGACAACAAACACTTCAGAGCCAGCACATTGTCTCTTCATTTATGTAGAGTTTGCTTTTATTTGAGAGTTGTTCCATGAAGTTTTCATGGCTCGGGAGAAGTTTAGGTCAGAAGGAACTAGTGATCAGCAGTGCTCACAGTCTGCTGCTTTGTATCAGGACCCCAATAGCCCCCCTCCCGGGGAGTAGTCTGGACAAGGATCCATAGATCAGTGAAAGAGAAGGCAAGATTAGTATGGTGAGTTCAGAGATTAAAGGAGGAAGGCTTTTAAAATTCAACATAAGAGGGAAAAGTCAATCAACTAGAGCCACACAGCAACCGAAAATGATGGAAGTAGATTGCTATCCCATCCCTGCTAGGCAGGATGCTGAGTGCCTATAGGAT
Source organism: Arvicanthis niloticus (assembly GCF_011762505.2). Taxonomy (NCBI): domain Eukaryota; kingdom Metazoa; phylum Chordata; class Mammalia; order Rodentia; family Muridae; genus Arvicanthis; species Arvicanthis niloticus. Next base: position 44,749,637 of record NC_047662.1, read on the forward strand.
TGCTCTACATGAACACTCTATGAAGGGGAGACTTGATTGTGCACTCAAATCCCTTCTCCCAGCACAGCTCTACAGTTCCAGGTTTTCTACAGCAAACATTTTGTCTAGTTCAGAGTATATAGTTTCAGGTTGGAAACTACCAGCCTCCACTCCATGTCCTGCCTAGGATTGCCTCTGAGTTCATTCTTTGGCAGCCCATTCTAAGTCTCTTTTTCTTTAGTTTGTTACTCCACTCCTTTGAATTCTGCCAACCTGAGATAGCTGAAGACCTGTCTCATCTCTGTTTCTAAGCAAGACAGAAGCCCAGATATTTCTCACAGAGGGGGTCTGGAGGCTGAGCCAACAAAATTACATGAAGATGGCTGTGAAAACAATGAAGGGGACACACTTGGCCCTTATTTGAGAAGAAGAAGAAGAAGAAGAAGAAGAAGAAGAAGAAGAAGAAGAAGAAGAAGAAGAAGAGGAGGAGGGAGGAGGAGGAGGAGGAGGAGGAGGAGGAGTTTTTTGAGGAGGAAGGAGAGGATGAAGAGGAGAGGAGGAGGAGGAGGAGGAGGAGGAGGAGTGAGAGGAAGAGGAGGAAGGAGGAAACTGTAGGAAGAGGAGGGGAAGGGGAAAGGGAACGGAGGAGGGGAGGGGAAGGAGGGGAAGGGGAGGGGGGGAGGGAGAGGAGGAGAGGGAGAGGGGGAGAGGGAGGGGGGAGAGGGAGGAAGGGGAGGGGAGGGGGAGGGGGAGAGGTGTTAGGGAGGAAAGGAAGGGAAGGGAAGGGGAAGGGGAGGAAGGTGAGGAGAAGGAGGAAGAAGGAGGAGAAGGAGGAGAAGGAGGGAGAAGGAGGATAAGGAGGAAGAGGAGGAGGAGGAGAGGAGGAGGAGGAGGAGAGGAGTGAGAAGGAGGAGAAGGAGGAGAAGGAGGAGAAGGAGGCGAAGGAGGAGAAGGAGAAAGGAGAAGGAGAAGGAGAAGGAGAAGGAGAAGGAGAAGGAGAAGGAGAAGGAGAAGGAGAAGGAGAAGGAGAAGGAGAAGGAGGAGAAGGAGAAGGAGAAGGAGAAGATCCTTCAACAAGCTGCAAAAAGTGAAGCAGCAGGTGGCAGCCTCAAGTGGTTAACTTTAAGACCCGCAGCTCAGCACTGAGCTTGCAATTCCCAAGCCTGTTAATGACTAAACAAGGGCCTTCACCCCTGATGCTTGCTCCCTTTTTCTGAACCTCCTGGTTAAGTACTACCTGTGTCAGACCTGCATCATGTTTGATCTGAGGCTAACCCCACCCACTCTTGCGTTTCCCCTCTCTTTCATGGATTTTGAATGAACAGTATAGTCTGGAGGCTCTCTTAGCCTGACCCCTATTTTTCTTCCTACTTTCTTGTCATAGACTTTACTCTTCAGAATCCTCTCAGACTACTGACTCCATCATAATTTGTGGTGCTAGAAAGGCTGGTCCAATGGATGACCACATACCTCTAGAGCCCATGAGAAAAGGAAAGTAGACTCTGTGTACAAACATGAGAAATTGAATCATCTATGTGGGTCTCCCTGATCTTGTGGATTGTTGGCCAATATGGTCCTTGAGGGCAGCAAGAACAGAGACTATGCATGGGGGTGGGGGTTTCAGCTTTGTGAGTACATATGGTGAATGACTGCATTGGGACAAGCTGTCAGGATGCAGATCAGCTTTACTTAGGGTGATTCAGGCTTATAAAGTTTTGGGGATCCAAGGGTAGGAACATCCAAGATGAACAAAGATCATTTGGTGAGAGCTTGGGGCACTGAAACTCCTCATTAGCATGGGGAAGCATTTCAGGAATCTCAGGTGCTGGCTGAACAGGTTCTTATCAGGAGAAAGGAAATTGATCCTGTACATGGTATCCCTCGGGTAGAGGCATGGGGGAGGGGTGCTTAGAATTCTTCAGACAAGTCCAGAGAAGGAGAGGGCTTGATAATAAAGGTAGTCTCCCATATCGAGCCGAGCCCAGAGGCTATCTGGTTATGGTGGACTTCAACCTTAAATAGCAGTTTTCCCACAAATCTATATGCCCAAAGATATTGGGAAAGCAGAAAAGACATAGGAAAACAGTGTGCAGAAGAAAAGAAACAGCAGTGGACTTGAGGAACAGAACCTGGAGAGAAGTTCTGAGAAAGATATCAGGGAAAGCAATGTGTCTGTTCATAAGGACTCACTCAGGTTAGTGTTTCTGAGGAAGACACCAACTAGTGCTGTCTGTATCTTGATGAGGACCAGGGAAAAGATAATAAGCTGCCTGTGTTCTGTGCACTGGCCCCTGGGCATGCTACAGTGCAGTATAGCAACATCCAAAATGAGCTTCACAGATGTGGGAAGTGTCAGCTTTTAGAAGGAACAGATGATAACAATAGCTAATATTGCATTATTTTATCACATACATTAATCACTATTATGAGGCCATTTATTATTAAGTAGCCACGAAGGATCATGATCCTGGGAGTGCCTGATGGCCAGCATCTTCATTTGGTTGTAGACAAGCGAGTGGTCAAGGGTGCAACCGGGGTATCTCCATCCAAGACTGCTCCTTATACCAAACCTGTAGAAGTTATTGCTACATTTTTTTTTAGATGCCAGAAGAAAATCCAGAGACTCGTTCTCTGCTACACAGGAATACACAGTAGAGCCAGACCCAAACCTTCATCTATTAAGCACAGGGCTTTCACCTATAACTCCATTGTCCCTGCCATTAAAACAGAGGGCAGATTGGTGCTTTGAAGTTTCTGGCTAGTAAGATGACTGAGATCAGGCAGAGGGCCTAGAAACCTGCTCACTGGGTGTGGGGTCAATGAGGCCTAAGCATGGGGAGAGAAGGAGTTGGGCTTTTCAGAAACGTCATCTCATAACCACGTTTTCATATTTAACAGAACACACAGAACAAATGACCCTTTCACCCCAGAGTCCACTTTGCTTCCACTTTTTGTCACAGCTCACATACAGGAACAACTGGTAAATTCTGGAAGCATCAGTTCATTCCGCTAGCTCCATGAGTTGCATAAAAAGAGCCTGACACTTTGTATATCCGGTGTCTATCACTTGATGTTATATTTGTAAGACTCCCGCTTGTATGGCTGTGTACACGTGTCTACATGCCACTGTGTATGAGTGTATGCTGTGTATGATTGTGTACATGTGCATACTCGCTGCTGGGTACAATTCCTCTGTATGGGTAATTTGTGTATGCGTTGCCCCTGGACTCGGCAAGCAACAACCACTGAGGCTAATTTCGCTGTTTCTATTTTTGTACACTAAAATGTTTTACACATTAAGTATTTTTTTTTAAAAAATCTAAATAATATCTCACAGCATATGAAAATGATATAAAATTTAAATTTCAGTGTCCATATATAACATCTCCTTGGAACACAGCACATGCTCAGATGTGTATTATGTGTGGTTGCTGTCACATTACTGTGGCAGAGAGAAGCAGGGCAAGCAGGGGCTGTAGGCACCATTTCATTCCACCACGTTGCTTACTGTTCAGGGTAGATGGAGCAGGGCTGCAACTGCTACATGATTTTCTCCTTGTGGCCTGCAGAATCCATACAATATCTCAAGTTTTACCAAAAATGCTGGATGACCCCCTATTGGGCCCGATTGGTGCACATTTTGGGGGCTCCTATTTGCATGCTGTGCTATTATGGAAAGCACAGCTTGGAAAGCCTAGTACATGTTTTTGGTAAACATTATGTGATCAGTTATGCTGAATGCATACTTAGGAATGGAACTGCTAAACTAGAAGGAATATTCCTGCTACTGCGAAGTGGGCTACGCAGATGTCTTACGTCATCCAGCAGTGTATGACAACTCCAGTTCCTCCATAGCCTTACTGACATTCAGACTTCTGTCTCTTTTTTTCTACCTATTTCATCTACCTGTCTGAAGAACGTGTGGCAATGATGTGAAAAGGGCTTTGTGCTGACAATTGCATCAAGCGACGCTACTAGATGTACCAACGTTAGCATTTATACACAAGCCTTTTTTTCAGGGGTGGAAAAAGTGGTCGTGGCGATTGAGAAATGTTGAGCTTAGTTAGGTGTTTTGGTTAGATGACTTTTGCTGTGATAAAACACCATGACCAAAAGCAACTTGGGAAGGAAAGGATGTGCTTGTCTTATATTCCCACATCACTGCTTATGGAAGAAAGTCAGGGCAGGAACTCAGGCAGGGCAGGAACCTGGAGGCAGGGGTTGATGCAGAGGCCATAGAGAAGCGTTGCCTACTGGCATGCTCTTCATGACTTGTTCAGCCTACTTTCTTATAGCTCCCAAGAGCAGCAGCCCAAGGGTGGCCCATCCACAATAGGCTAGGCCCTCGTCCATCAATCACTAATGAAGAAAATGCCCTACAGGCACGTACGGTTATAGCCGGATCTTATGGAAGGCATTTTCTCAATTGAGGTTCCCTCCTTGTGTCAAGTTGACATATAACTAGCCAGCACACACAGCCATTATATGGCAGAATGAAGGTGAAAATTTACACGTGTGACTGCATGGTAACTGTGTACCTTCGTCTACTACTGCACTGTGCGCGGCCTCTCCACACGATGGCTTAAGTAAGTTCCCACACTCTTGAGGACAACCAGTGACAGGAATATCTTCAGTTATCATCAAAGTATTTGTTAGGAAGAGGAGCACAATGGGTTATGTAAAATCAGAATGGGTGAAATGTGGGCAAATACTCCCTCCTTCATCTGTCTCCTGCCACAGTGGTTAGCTGTGCTCTCTGCCTTTCTCCAGCCCTGGTGTGTTGTGCTTATTACATATTCTGACTGTGGAGTCCTGTGGTGAAAAATGATAACAGATTTGTTTTCTCAAGATCATCTCCAGATGCTGGCCAGAAGCACCTCTGGATTCATGAGATATTTGTCTTTAGTATTTCTTGAAGATGGATGACGGGGAAAAATGCTCTAGGAACATTTTGATATAAATCATAGGGAATTCCTTTCTTTGGCAATCTGGAATGCATTTCTCTATTTCTTTAAGAAGAATAATGTGTGTGCTAATAACTTGGTTGGAATGGAGTCTGGGCCAGGATGAGATGACCAGGGAAATAGTTATTGATGGTTTCTTGTAGCCAGACAATCTGTTGCCGCAAGCCTGAAGTTTGTCATCTGAGGTGAATGACTGCTGAAAGGACACATCTGAGTCGCTTGCGTGAGTCCCTACCTCTCCACTCATTCCAAACCGCTATTTACTTTGCCCAGTTATTTTATTTTATTTGCCTAATTTACAAAGCCTTACACCAGCTTTAACTTTCTCTACTTGTACCAGCCTTATTCTGGTACTCCACTTATGATAGCACCTCGATGGGTTTCACTATTGCCTAGAGCACACACTGAAAATATTTTAGGTTTTGTGGGGTCTAAGGTCTCTGAAAGGACTATTCAACTCTCCTGTCGAAGTACAGAGACAGTCGCATTTCAAGTGTGGATGGCTGCAGGGGCTCACTGTGATGAATCTTTGCCTCTACAATGACTGAATTTGGCCTAGGATGCATACATAGTTTGCAGGTGGCCACTTCAGTTGCTGCACATCCTTGCTGGCTTTTAGTGCAGCTAAGTCAAACTCCTCTGTGCAAGAACTTAAGTATTTATGGTTTTCTTCTTCCATCTGGCTGGGTGTGTACTTAGGGCTCCTGTAGTTCTAGGTTGGCTTCTGCTCTGAAGACTACGACCTGGTGAAGCTGGGGAGCATCCGGTCTAGATGATTTTGCCCAACTATAGGCTAAAGTAATTGTTCTGTGCTCATTTACGACAGCCTAGACTAAGCCATGCTATCCAGTACATAGGTCATATTAAATGCATGGTTTTTTAAAAGAGAGATTTATTTATTTATTCATTCATTCATTCATTCATTCATTCATTTACTTAATGTATGTGAATACACTGTCACTGTCTTTAGACACACCAGAAGAGGCATCATTTAGAAGGACACTAGAACTTGAGCTGAGTTCAAACACTAAATTAAGGGGTTCTTATTATTTGACTCTCTCCTTTTCAGGTGTCCCCTCTAATTTTCCAGTAGTTTGGTTGCCACAAGGCCCCTCACTTTGTTCATTTAGGGGAGTGTCTTAGCTAGTTTTTGTCAATTTTACAGAAACCTAGATATACCTGGGAAGATGGAATCTCACTAGAGAAATTGCCACCATCAGATTAGCCTGTGGGTTTGTATGTGGGTCATTTTGCTCATTGCTGATTGATGTGCAGCTGGAAGACTCCTGTGGATGGTGTCATCATAGGTGGGGCAGGTGGTCTTGGGATATCAAGAACATAGACTTAGAAAGCCAGGGGAAGCAAGCCATTAAGCAGCATCTGTCTATGGGCTCTGCTTCCATTCCTGCCCTCAGACTCCTGTCTTTAGTTCCTGTCTTGGCTTCCCTCCATGTAATCCAAATGAATCCTTCCCTGCCCAAATTGCTTTTATTCATGGTATTTACCAAAGCAAAAGAAAAGCAAAGTAAAATAGGGAAGAAAAAATTTCTCTAAAGGTTCTAGTCACTAGGCGCCAGGTGGTCACTGTGATGTGTTCCTAGTAAAATTCCTGAAGTCAGGGAGTGCCCTCCATTTGCTTCCCTCAGCCCCTCTAAAATCTACATCCTCTGTTTGGTCTCAAGAACCTTTACAGAGTTCATCTTTTGTGTTTTCCATAAAGTCTTGTATCTTGCAAAAGTAGTGCACTCTGGTGTGCTACAGATAAAATATCAGCTCTATTTTTAATATAGTATATAACCAAGTTTATATGTCTAAAGTTCTAAGAAATTATTAACTGAGACAAATAAAATTGTTTTGCTAAACATACTAAGTTGAAAATTAAAGTTATGGGTCCCAAGTGACCGTCTTCTGTCACTGACAGCACTCAAATCACTTTTCTGTTCTATTTGGTTTGCACGGTATTGAGAAATCGTGATTTATATAAGGATAGAGTTACAAGAGATTTTTCAAAAAACAATTTATCTTGGGATATCAGTCAATAAAATAGGAGCTTTATTTGGAGGATTTTAAAGAGTAGATATATAAGAGAAATCAAATCGGCAACAAGATTCTGTAATCCAAGTATCTTTCAAACATTCCATAAGGAGCATACATCAGTTGTCAAAATTTGCCTGGAACATTCCAGGAGAGAATCAAGGCTCCAAGATGTCTTTTTAATGTAACTTAACCCCAGTGTCTTCCAACACTACACAATCTTTATTTCAAGCAATACTCATTAGCAATTTATAGAATTGATCATCTGTTGGTGGATACATAGGCTGGTTCTAAATCTTAGCAATGATGTACAGATTATTAATAAATACAGATGTGCAAATACCTCTATGGTAGGATATGTATAGAGGTAGTATAATATAATAAAATTTTGTTATACATACACAGTATAATATTATTTAGAAAAATGAAATTGTAAAATTTTCAAGAAAATGGAATGACCTGGGAAATATATTAAGCTAGGAGGCCCAAGCTTAGAAAAATGTCACATGTTATCTTTTATACTGAAATCATAGTCTGTGGTGTATTTGTGTGTGTGTGTGTATGTGTGTGTGTGTGTGTGTGTGTGTGTATCTTGGGATATCAATCAATAAAATAGATTTATTTGGAGGATTTTAAAGAAGAGATATATAAAGAGGAACCAAATTGGCAACATGATCCCGTAATCCAAATAAACATTGCATGAGGAGCAGATATTGTTGTTACACACACACACACACACACACACACACACACACACGCATGAACATGCGCGTGTGTGTGTGTGTGTGTGTGTGTGTGTGTGTGTGTAAATGGGAGTAAAGCTTTAAAAAGTAAAGTAACCAAGAGAGTGTGACATTGGGTGATGAGAAAACAGTGTAGGCAGAAGAACCCATGAGTCATGAAACAGGACAGAATTTTTTCCTAATTTCAACTCTGCCATTGCTTTCTCCACAAATGGTGGATATGTAAATTCAATGTTCCATGTACTGAAGTAGCAAGAGCTAAAGGGGTTTGCGGTCCCATGGAGAGAGCAACAATGCTAACCAACCAGAGCTTCTAGAGTCTAAACCACCAGCCCATAGGGAGGGACCCATGGCTCCAGCTCTATATGTAGGGAAGAATGGCCTTGTTGGGCATAGGTGGGAGAGGACGTCCTTGGTCCTGTGAAGGCTGGGTGCCCCAGTGTTCAGGAATTAGAAGGCGGGGAGGTGGGAGTGGGTGGGTGGGTGGGGGCGCATCCTCATAGAAGCAGGAGGAGGGGGATGGGATAGGGGATTTCTGTGGGGGGTGAATGGGGAAAGGGAATAACATCTGAAATGTAAATAAAATATCAAAAAAAAAAAAAAAAGAATCTACCATGTGTTCAGCCTTCACGGGAGTAATTTCAATAGCTGGGCTTGCATTCGGATTCCATCACCTGTTAGTGCAATAAGAATTGGACACTAGGAATCCCCAAATACATTGTCTCATTGATTCACTTAGAAATGGTGTTTGTCAATTGTGCTTAAAACTTTATCAAATCATTCTATCATTGTGGTACCTAATAAGTAAGTTGTACTCTACATAAAATGAAATGTTTTTAAAAGACAAAATATTAAATATTTTATAAAATTAGTATTTCAAGTTTGAGCAAAACAAAAAAAATAAATAAATGCTAGTCCTGAGTAAAAAAAGATAGTAGAGATGGCATTAGGAAGCCCCCACTAGATGGTAGGACAAGAAGAGACTAGATGTTAGCACACAGAACTTTAGTCTTACAATAACTAAATGTGGAAGGTTTTACTTGTGTATATAGATTAAAAAAACTGGGACACAAAAGATATTTTAAAAACCTTTTTAAAAGAAGTCTTATTTCTCAGGGCTTGCAGTGTCATTGCTCAAACAAAACCTGTTGCTTCAGCTCCACCCAAGCATGCAGGAGAACTTGGATGAAGGGAGCTAAGCAGGACACTCAACAGAGTAGCCAGGAAAGGCAGCCAGCCCTGTTTTGGAGAAAAACCACCGTCATGATCAGGAAAATGGTCTGAGCTATAGAAATAAAAGAGATGAAAGAAATAACAAGTCTAGCGGTGAGTAGAAAAGGAATAAGATGGCTTAAAGACAAAGATGGGAGAGTCACAGAAAACTGAAGTGATCTCATAAGAAGATTAGGGTCTTAACTACTAATTTGTATAACTGTTTCAGGAGATAGTAAAGGAGACAGCAAATACTCAAATGAGTTAAAAATGCTAGTAAATGCTAGAGAGAATAAATCGACAGGTAAGAGAAGTTACTTCCTTGAAGAAATGGGTTATTAGTCAACCCTCGAACTCAAAATAGGAATTACATAGCCATGGGGAAAAGGAGGGAACCAGTTATATAGTGATTAATAACTTATACTTTACCTATGTAAAGTATAAAACAATATAATAATATGATATAAAAAGTATAGTCAATTATGGGACAGTGAGATGGCTCAGAGTACAAAGGGTCTTGCTGTGAACGCCTGAATTTGATCTCCAGAACCCACACACAAATGGAAGGACAGAGCTAGATATACAGGTTGTCCTCTGACTTACACACACACAGAGCACACACCAATGCACATGGTTCACACCAATAAACACACTATAAACCAATTCACATAGCATATTCTCCCACACCTAGCATATGTGCCTCAGCACGTGCACAAACACATACACAGCAGACACTAACACACAAAGTGCACACACACCATGCATCCATATGCACACACACCACACACACACAGAGAGAGAGAGAGAGAGAGAGAGAGAGAGAGAGAGAGAGAGAGAGAGAGATACATTTTTTTAATTTAAAAAAATTTCAAGAAAATACTTTGTAAATTTCAGATATTTTCAAGTGTCTACTTTGTGGAATTCTCAAAGAAATGCCCTGGTTCTTGTGTGTTTTAAAGTGTAATGATTAATTTTATTTTCCTAATCCAAGTAATTTTGTAAACTTGTATTTCATCATTCAGTTCTTTAAGGTGTGTGTGTGTGTGTGTGTGTGTGTGTATTGTATTGTATTGTATTGTATTGTATTGTATTGTATTGTATTAGGACACATGAAGTAGAAGAGAAATCACACATTTTACGTATTGTGGTATGTGACTTCCTGGCTCCAGAGTCATTTTCCATTCTATAATTATCTATGTGAAGCAAGCAACAATTAGCACAATGTAATTCTTTAAAAATGGAAACTTGGTTTTTTCAACATTCTTTAGCCTGTAGTAAAGTCCTTCCCAGCCTGGATGTCTACCACCATGGCCCACCCCATGCTCAGGAGTCTTTCTAAGCTTCCTGGAGACAAGGATGGTCCACTTTTTTTGTTTTTTTTTTTAAAAAAAAGGTAATTTTATATTATGAATATAATTGAATTGAAACAAAATTGGAGCAAATGTAATACAATAGTGAAATCTGTCAACAGTTTCTAATTCTTTTAAAATGATTTCTTTTTTCCGGTCCGTTTCTGCTATACACACTTTTCATACAGTTATAATCTGATATTGTAAATAAAATATTCAGAGTTTAAAATTACTATATTTTCTGGAGCTGGAAAGATGGCTCAGTGGCTGTGACCATTTGTTGCTCTTTCAGAGGACCTGGGCTCTATTCCCAGCTTCCACATGGAGGCTCACAACCATCTGTAACTCTGGTTCAGGAGAGCTGATGCAGATCTTCTGACCCCCAAGAGCCCCAGTCAAGGATGTAGTATGATGCACATGCATGCATGCAAGACAAACACTTATACACATAAAAATTTAAATATCCAAAAAGATTATATTATGCTATTAAAAGATGATATTAGGTACTTTGAGATTTTAAAGGGTATACAAAAGGACATAATAATATGAAATTTGTCCAGAAGTATTTTAATATTTCTTAGAATATTTTCAATTTTTAAAAATGTATTTCATGTATAATTTTTAAAATATAATAAATTAAGAAAGTCTAGAAGAAGCAAAATGTATGATTGTTTAAAAAGGGAGTTGAGGACTGGTTATATTTGTAGCAAACTAGTTTCAAGTCAGAGCTACTATGGTGATGAGAATGAGATTCTGTAATGAGAACTCATTACAGAAGAGTATTTTGAAATAGTTCTGACATTGGACTAAGATGCATATGCTTATATAAATCAACACTAAATCATTTCACCATCCTTGCTTATATGTAGGAGGAAACCTTTTTTTTTTTCTTTTAGTAATATATGTATCATGAAGCCTATCCAACACGCAATTGCTTGTTGGTTGTTAGCAGATGCAGAGATGCTTTATTCTAGGTAATGCAGGAAATTCCAGTAAGTGCCAGAGCATTGGCAAAGCATATCTATGAGGGGGCGCATTTCTAATAGTAGGGAATTACAACAGCAGCAGCAGTATGGACGTGCTTGCTGCCTCTGAAGCTTTTGCTTTTTGCCAGGCACTCTTAACCACTGCACACATTCATCACTTGGACTCATTCATGCGTTTGACATATGGGGTGCTGTCTGTCAGTTGTCAGCAATGCAATAAGAAGAGAAGAAGTCCACCTGAGAAGAATGTTGTTTTGCTCTTCTGCCACTTAGAGAAGGACAGACTTCACCAAATGGTTACATTAACAGCCAAATAGTTACACACCCAAGACTTAGAAAGCAAACCCCGCTGTCTTCGTATGTCAATAGCAGATAAGCCTCCTTAAGCCTATGGACTTAGGGGATGTTCCCTGAGGAGTCAGCTTTACTAGGTCTGCATATGGACAGGCAAGCATAGCAAAAGAGAGAGCATGGTTAGAAGAGAGCCATGTGTATACAGAGATTATAAATCAGGTGAAGAAGGATTTCTATCTTGATTGTGGAGGGAGTGTAAGCTGCTGAGGTGCTCTCAAACACGGAGGCACTGAGTTCAGACCCACATGCTTGAAGGTTACATAGACACAGCATGGCGGTGAGGCTAAAGAAGGGCTGAGTGTGTGCAGCACAGCTCGAGTTTGGGTGATGACGGCAGAAATTGAGAGGACTATGTACACTCAGGGGAATCCAGAGGATAAATGAGAGTTGTTGGGATCTGTGCTGGGTTGGATTCTGGAGGCGTGACACGCAGGTACAGAAGTTCAGCCTCATTTCTGAGCCTTTTCTTTATATCTGTCCCTTTCTGTTTACTCAAAGGTGAAAGTCTCATTTATCTGGATTTGACAAGGACTACAGGCCAGAGATAGATAGATAGATAGATAGATAGATAGATAGATAGATAGATAGATAGGGAAAGAAGAAGGGAAGGAGGGAGGGAGGGAGAAAAGAGGAAGGAAAAGAAAGAAGGAGAGAGGGATAGAGGACAGAAGAAAAGAAAGGGAGGAAGGAGGGAAGAAAGAAGAGTTGAGGGGGGGAGGTTTTCTCCATCAACTCAACCAACTCACCGACCATGGGTATGTTCAGCTCCTCTGGTGCAGAGGGACAGAAAACAGGTAGGGAATTAATCCAGGGTGCAAAGGTGGCCAGCAAAGGTGGCCAACTGGCCTTGAGAACAGAAGACAGAAGAGGGTTTGGGGATGCTGGCAGGAACATCATAGAATCAATGAACTGTCTAGGTTAAACTAGATAAGGAGTGAAGTAAAACAAATAAGCAAGAATAAAAATGCTTGAGAATAGTCACCCGTCAGTCTCCTGGGCAGATGCTCCAGTGGAGCTAAAGAAGTGTTTGCCCCTGTCGCTTAGTTAACGACAATAACAAAACTAAAAGATCACATGATGATGGCAGAATTTAAGGTGATTGAACTATTATTTTGGAGTTGAGGATATGTGAAGTGCTGGCTCCTGCTCCTACTGTTTTGTTAATGGTGCTGCTACCAAGACTCAAGACTCAAGATCCCTTTTTTTTTTTTTTTGCTTGTAACTCTCTGTGATGTATCCAATTGGCAGAAACCTCACCCTGTTTACAAGGCAATCTTCTGACTTTATACATACCATTTACTGTGGCAATTCAAACATAAGTATCAGAAAAATAAAGAATTTATCCTGTGGTGTACTTTCAGGGGTTAGTTTTTTTGTTTTTGTTGTTTTGTTGTGTTTTTTTGAGGGTGTTTTTTTTGTTGTTGTTGTTTAAAAATAAAGAACTTATTTCATTATGGAGTTCTCCTTGGACTCTGGTATTTGATAACACAGTATTGTAAATCCCAAAGTTTCTGAATTCTAGAGCCTGTGTGGCTGCTGATGCCTATTAAAATTGTGAACTTTTCCGATGACAGTGGGGTTGGTCCTTTTGTTCTTCACGTAGTACAAATAAGAATTATCCCAAATGCTATTAACTTTGTGTTATCAAAACGGATATTTAGAATCGCAATATGTGTAAGTATGCTGACGCTGGGTACCAGTGAGGTTGTTTATTGGCCACGAGAGTTTTTACTCTCAGGTGTTGGTGAGTTTGCCTTATTACTACCACTGGCTAAAGGTTACTCACAGCTCACAAACCACAGGATTTTACAAAGTTGAAATGTGGCCTCTTCCTTTTCTCAGGCGGTGGTTCTGTAACCAGAGAAACAGAAATGGGAGAATTTTAGCTCGTAGGAGGGACAGGTTTTATGGGTTCTCTGTCTCTATTTGTTCTAGAAGGGTTTGAAGGATGCAGTTAGCCACTGTGAGCTTCCTTCCCAACCACCACTGCTGTAGCTACAGTCTCAAAAGTAAATAGAAGAGACATTCTCCTGTGGCTTCAAGCTGATGGTTTTCCAAATTCCTGGCCTAAAGTTAGGTGATCTTGATATTGAACTCGTATGACAGTTTGCCTCTCTCTCTCTCTCTCTCTCTCTCTCTCTCTCTCTCTCTCTCTCTCTTTCTCTCTCTCTCCCCTCCCCCCATATTTGATTATGAGGTAGAAGGACAGCTGTGGCCAGGCAGATGGAATTTTAAAGCAGTAAGCATGTCCTACATCTTCCGATACGTTACTCTTCCCAAGAGTTTTAGCACGGTGTCTGGTTTGGAATACCATGAATTAATGCTAAGAAGTTATTTAATTTATCAAGGATCAGAATTTCCCGAAAGGCCCAATCCCTCCTCATAATTTTCTTCAGCCTTTACACTCATGGTAAAATTGAAACTGAAAACAAAACAGAGCAAACCAACAACTAACCAGAATTTTCACTCTGCAGTAGTGTGAATGTCTGCATGTCTAAAGAAGGGGATCATGGGAGACAAAGAGTTTATTGACTGACAGAAGTTAGAATGGGAGAGCAGATGGTTAACTGTTGACCCTGGAGTCCACCCAATGGCTCAATTTCATATAGTCATTAGTGTCACGACCCTAGACAGATTATCTGAACTTTCTATTGTTTAAACTGGCTTCCTTCTTAGCAACATGGCAGTAGAGTGTTACCTATCTTGTTGGGTTTAGGATTACAGTGAGCTAATGTACATGAAGCCCGAAGCTAGCACCAGGCCTGGCACACTGTAAGCCTTCTGTATGAGTTGATTTCGTCATACACATTACACTGTAGCCCTGACTTATCACTTACAGTACTTTTACCCATTTAGAGGAGAATTTTAAACTTTCCTAAGCCATGGGTTACCAATCTATGAAGTAAGAGAAACAACGATCACTAAAGAGGCTCTATCCCCATTGCCAATGACTTCAAATGGACTTTCAGGAGACTGTCTGTCATATTTGCCAAACCCATGGCTTTTTCTAGGTATATTTGACTCTTGCCTGTACAAAGGCAAGAATGTGATCCAAAGCAAGAAGAGGTTGGGGAGGGGTAAGACAGCATATCATCAGGGTAGGGTAGCCATAGCTAGCCCGAAACTTCTTATTTAAACCACACTGTCTTTCGGCTTGTGATCTTTCTTCACCAACCTCCCTCCTGAGTACTAGGATTACAGTCATGTGAGTCGCCATGCCTGGTCTTGGGCCTCTCTACTCTTAGCTGAAGTTTCTGCCACAGAGGGGGTGATGAAAATATCTGTCTCACAGGATGATGTTAAAGATTAAATGCTGTAACTCAACCCAATGGCCACCCATGTTAGGTGCCAGCCCACTTCTGGCCTTGCCAGTGCGTGTCTGACGAAATTGGAGTTGCTAGTCTGTTAGGTCCTTCCCAGATGGGAACGTCTAAGATTCCGTGGGCATGGAAGGTAAACACTCAGTGATGGATCACATTCCCACTCCACCGTGGAAAAACCCACAGCTCGGAAGGTTCAGATGTGTTCAGCAATCCCTCCGCTCCTGTTCCTGGCTCCACGGTGACAGGACTCTGTGTGTACTCAGAGGTTAAATACCATATCTGCCCAACCAAATATGCTGCCGTCACATATTAATTATGTGACTCACAGAAAACAGGGTAGAGTTTCTTAGCAATTAAAAATATGGCATCTGCAGAGTATAAGGACTTTTTCTCATGCTCTGCATGCAGTGAAGCATCTGTTATATTGCCATGTTGGCTATTCACTGGCCCTCCTGCTCAGATTAGGCTCCCTGTTTTAAGAGCCTCTAGAGACCCACACAGCACTCCAGACCACTCCTTCTCCTTCTTGGAGTCAAAAGGAATTTTGCTGTTCAACCAAGCAACTTTTGCATTTGCCTTTTAGAGGTAAAGAGAGCTCCTCTTTAAAACTTATGATGAAAATTCATTGTTTCTTTCTCTCTCTTTTTTTTTCTCTAACTCTAAGATGACAGAAGTTCTATAAAAGAAAATATAAATTTTTACCAATTCCTCTTTAGTTTTTGGGTAGTACTGGAGATTGAGCCTAGGACATAGATAAAATGTTTTAATAGTTAATATTATAGTTATTTTTAAATAATTTCATCTTTGTTAGTGACAAGATGCTTTATTCTTGTGTGCTTTAAACACCCACGCACAGGCACACACACACCCACTTATGCCTGCTATCAAGACACTGATACAGTTTCCACTAACTCTAAGACCAGAAGAAGCAACACTGACAGAGGCTCTCCAGTCTGGGCTTGGCATCCCACACTCCCTATGCTTTCCTTTACGATAGGTTTACCAATCACAGTGCTCTCGCAGAGTGGGACACAACCAGGATATAATCAATATCCTTTATTTTCTCCAAATTCAGTATATATTATAATCTCTATAAAACATCTGCCAAAAAATAAGTGAAAGGCCTGTTTCTTAACAAAACTTTTTTCAAATAGCATTTCAATCACCCCATCTGTTCTTAAATACTGTGGTATGATTCTCTCGGTAGAGATGAAGGGGCAAAACACAAAGAGCTGAGCAATGACTTCAAAATCAGGCTCCTTTCGGTTAAGCCATATTAAATGGAAAGGATATCTGTGCTTTATGTGTTAATAAGTATGTTAGCCTACACTTAGAAAGGCAGAAATTCACCCTGCATGAGTAAGGGTAGGCAGAGGCTCTGAGAAACCTTAAAGATCTGCAGAGCTCTTATTCCAAAAGGTCCCAGTGTCCTGGGACATAAGGAACAAAGCAATAATAACATGGTCACAGATTCTTGCAGTGGCATCTGAGTGATTCACTAAACAAGAGAAGGAACAAGTCACACCCTGTTGACCGATACTGCGAAGACAATCCAGCCCACTAAACCATAGGGATTGCTGACAGGTTCCTTCCCAGGCTCCAGTGAGAACCCTGGGTCCACTGAGAATGGAGCCGTTCATTTCATCATCTGAGAGAGGGGAGAGGAGTAGCAGAGCAGCCTTAAGGACTGAAGGATCCTGAGGGAGAGAGCAAATCACTCAAAAGAGCAGAAACCCACAGTGTTTCCACCACCGAGATAAGCTTCCCCTCCTTCTCCTCGATACTAACAAGGGATGAGCTTTGTAAGCAAGATGATAAAAAGCGAAACCATCTGTGTCTCTTATCATCTCAAGGTCATGATAGTTTTGAGAGTTCAGTCATCCCACTTAAAGTGGGCACCACCCAAAGCTTATTTAGAAATCACTTATTAGCTACTCAAGGTACATTGGAAAAGCAGAGATGGAATTGTTACTTATATCTGTCTATTTCTTTATTGCTAAGTATTGCAAACTCATTCAAATAATACCTCTTTCTAAAGCTAGTGCCTCTGTGTGTGTGCATGTGTGCATGTACTTGTGTGTGTGCGTGCGTGTGTGTGTGTGTGTGTGTGTGTGTGGTTGTGCATGCCTATGCATGGGCATGATTAGAGGCCAGAGGAGAACCTACGGTGTCCTCCTCTCTTCACTTATTTCCTTGAGAGAAGGTCTCTCACTGAACCCTGAGCCCCATTTATTCAACTCCACTCGCTGACTCTTGAGCCCCAGCTATCCCCTGACTCTCCTTCCCACAGTGCTGGACTTACAGGCATTCTTGGCCCCACTGGACTTTTTCCGTAAGTGCTGGGGATTTGAATGTAGTTCTCCCTGCTTCCACAGCCATATGTTTACCCACTGAACCATCTCTCTGTTCATTCAAAAACTAATTTTGGTTGCCCATTATGTTAGAAAATAAAAGCAGTGAATTTGCTGTATAAAGTGAAGTTGAGGAGTTTAATCACTGGTCCAACTTCAATTAAGCACCTGAACTACATAACTAGGATTGAACTTGGGTTACATCTGATTCCAAAGCTCACACCTTTTCCACCTCACCATTCCAGCTAGATATAAATTTTAAAACAATAGCATTTTCTACACTTATTGCCTGACTCATTTTTTAAAGACCAGATATACAAGTTCCTTTTAAACACTTCTCTGATCCTCATAAATGAAGAGAGAGCCTGGTGGGTAAAGGTTCTTGCCTCATAGCCTCATAACCTGAGTTCAGTTCCTGGAACCCAGCTGAAGATGGAAGGAGAGAGTCATCTCTGCAAGGTTGTCTTCTGACCTGTATACATGCTCCATGGAGCGTAGCCTCCCTACACTCTGCCTGCTCCTCCCTCCACACTGACACAATCACACACAATAACAACTAATTAACAAAAAAAAAAAGTCTGGTGCTTATGTATGTATGTCAGCTGGCTAGTCATTCAGCTGATACAGTTTCAAGTAAACACTATCCAGTTCTAAGCAATTAAGCACCACCACAGTGATTCTAGGGATGGCTTCAGGATTACAACATCCAACAGACATGGAGATCCACCACATCAGAAACTGGATATAGACCCAGCAATCTGTACTTCAATAAACTCCTTAAGTAATTAGGTTGATAATGTTGACACTGTGGTTTAAGGACCACTGTTTTACAGGCACAGAGAATGATGTTAATTCTCCTGAATCTTGACAAGCCTTGGAGACCTTAACACAGAAGACCAGAGAGGTACTTCTGGGATGCCAAGTTGCTGCTTACAGAGGTACCTGTTTGTCAGTTACAAGCAGTTCCACAAGCTGATCCCATAGATGAGAGAATGAAGTCTAGAGAAAGGGATAAAAACAAGGTCACAAAGCAAAATAGCAGCAGGAATACAGGAGACTCCATAAGCAACATGATGGCCCTGCCTGGAGCAGTATTTCCTGCTGAACTAGAAAATGAGGAGAGCAGAAGGAGTTAATAATTTTATAGGCCAAGATATGGGATCTGGTTCAGGAACCAGCATATAACCAGGAGGTGAGGTGGAATTTGACACCCAGGTTGGGACCAGGATAGGCCAGCACACAGCAAGAGAAGGAAAGGAGAAACCTGAGAGGGAACGTGGAGGGTATCTCTCCCCCTTGCCCTGTTCAGGAGGCCCCTTGTCCCACCTCTGCTATGCCATTTGGATGAATTAGCTCACTCCTTGCCTGTTCCTGCACCTTCCTCTCCCCACAGCTCCTGGATCTGATCTCCATCCATCTTCACCCTGGCCAAGAGGCCTAGAGAGCTCAGGGGAGAATCCAGCCCACAGCAGTAATTAAAAGCAAAGCGGGACTTCCAGGAGCCTGTTGCTGCTGAGAGAGCCAGGGAACCTGATCACCTAATCAGGGGGATATTATCAGGTGCAACTGGGCAGGTAAGGATTGTTTTTGCTTGTGGGTAAGGAACCCCAATGATCCCAAGTCTATTATCTTTTCGAAGGGGCAGTTGTTGACATGTTTAGTTTTGCCAAACCCAGTCCATCTAGAACATCATTGTCTAGAAAACACTAGAATGTCTCAGTTAATGAAAATAATGGAGTTTCTTTTATCTTTGGTCCAGACACTAGTAAGTTTATCCCAGTTGGAATTTCTATCACTTCACCAGCCTGTTAATATTTTAAGTATCAAGATGCCTCCATCAAATACTCAGAACTCAGGGAACCCTGTGGCAAAGGAGCCAGAAGAACTTGAGTGGACAGAGGGGAGGAAGGACACCAGGATAACAAGGCCCTCTAAAACAACTGAGCAAAGGTCAAATGAACTCACAGAGACTAAAGCAGCAATCATAGGACCTGCATGGGTCTACACCAGGTCCTCTGCCCTCATACTGTAGCTTCAGTTTAGTACTTTTATGGGACTCTCGAGTGTGTAAGTGAGTGGGGTTCTGATTTTTGTGCCTTCTGTTAAGGTTCTTTTATTTTTTCTGTGGGCTTGGCTTGTCCATCTTTGACATTAGGGTTTTCGTTTTATCTTATATTTTATTTTGTTATGTGTTGTTGCTATCTCCTAGAAGCCTGTTCTTTTCTAATGGGAGAAAGAAAGGGAGTGGATCTGGATGGGAGATGAGGTAGGGAGAAACTGGGAGGAGAGGGAGAGAAAACTGTATCCAGATTCTACTGTATGAGAAAAGATCTGTGTTTAATAAAATGGGGAAATATTCTAAGTATCTTCAAGCCCCCATTGTCTTGAGTAAACGAAGATAATAATTGATATAATTTCTGCCCTGTCCCCATCATAAGCTGTGGTAGTATGTGAAAGGGCTTTTGCAAATGTGTAAATTAGCACATAGATACAAACTGCCTCATTTATTTATTCTTATTTCAAATTCCCTTGAATGTCTTTCATAGCTCCAATTTAATGATGTTTTATGGCTATTGCATGGAGCTTACTGTCCCACATGTATTCTTTACATTCTAATAGGCAGTTCTCGAACTCCAGCTGCCTCCAGCTCAGTTTTCTTCTCATACCCTCCACATACATCTTTTCATTTTGTCAAGACCTGCGGGCTCTTCAGTCTTGCCCCACCGAGCTCTCAATTTCTGCTTCCTTTCTTCTACTACCCACCGAGCTCTGTGGCCCATCGCTTTAGGCATTTGTTGCCAATAACCTCTTCCTTCCACGCTCTGTATTCCCTCTCTCTACCTCACCTTGTACTAGCGCAACTCTCTCGTGGCTTTCTCTTTGCTGAGCACCATTGAAGGGGATGACACAATTGGATGGGTTGGTGCCATTATGAATGTATGATCTCCAAGTTCATCTGAACTCACTGGTAGAGCAATACTCTGGTCATTTTCATGGCTTCTCCCTGCTCTTTTCTTAGTACACCAACTGGCTGAACCACCTGAAAACTCTGCTTGCAAAAATCACAAACTTTAGTATTGGCATCAGCACCTGATCTTCCCTCCTGAGATGCTGGGCCAGTCCAGTAGTCTCCTCATATTCAAGGTGAATTTCTTTGAGCTTTTCTCAGTCACTTACCATCTAGCTCCTCTGGAGAGCTCATTTCCCTGGATACTTCAACTCTGCCAGGTCACGGGGGGGGGGGGGGCGGCGGATAAAGTCACCCTTATATGTTCCTCTAGCATCTCTCTTCCTTTTCTGCTTCCCTCCTATTGAATTCTCAGGATTATTACAATCACTGCCTTCACTTCACCTGTTACTAGCTGATGGGTATCTAACAGCAACCATTTTGCTACTGAACCCCTCTTGGTTGTATTCCATCCTTGACTAATTCTCTATATCTAATAATGTTCCAAATTCATGTGTGGTTGCTTTCTCCTGGCCCACGCTGACATCTCTAGATATCTCACACAATGGAGTGGTCTTGTCTTGTCTTGTCTTGTCTTGTCTTCGTCCTTCATGCTGGCATTGAATGAGCTCTCTAATACTGCCCCCCACCCCCGCCTTCTTTCTGTCTCCATCCTGACTATGGATTAAGCTTTTTAAAGTAAATAAAAAAAAAATCTTCATTTCCACTCTTCATTAAGCCCTTACTGTATGTCAGGTATCATGCTAAAATCTTCACATTTATCATGTTGCTTGAGCCCTGGGAAGAAAATATTGCCTTGATGTTTTTAAGAAGAAAATAAATGCTTAGACATATCATGTTACTCACCTCATACCACAAAGGGACTACATGGGCTAATCAATAATGAAGGCTTGGGCTGTGAGCTCCTCCCTCATCCTCAGGGAGGGTTCTCTGCCTCAAAGGCTTTGAACTCAGGCCAGCTCTCCTGATACTCCCCTCAGAGCACAGCTCCTTCTTCATATGAGGCCTCTCCTGTCTCACCTTTTTATACTTGAAGAAATTCCTAGTCTTTCTTCCATGACCTCTTTGGACTCTATGGAGGCTTCCTTCAGCGGATAAGGACAATCACATCGTACTTGGCAATCGATTTGCTGTGAGTTTATTTGTTTGTGAATTTCTTCAGATTATCTTGTTTCCAGAACCCAACACTATTTTTATGGCACATAGTACAAGAATTGGGTGAGTGACAGCCCACAGACTAATGTTTTTATAAATAAACATTAAACAAAAAAAAGTATTGAAATAACCCCACTTTGGGTACTAAAGCTTTTGGGTACTAAAGCTTTTGCATTAGTACCCAAAGTTCAAAGCCCTGCTCTGCATCTCCCATCTATTGGCTATGTGACCTTGTGAAACTACTTGACCTCTTTATTCATAATTGCCTTCCGTGTGTAAGGTAGATATGACACACCACCCATAAAAAGTGCTGCAGTGATTACAGATAACATTTTAAAAATAAGTTGTAGGTTGGAATCTCAGCACCAAAGTTTACTGGCTATGTGAGCTTAGGCAAGTTGTTAACTTTAATATATATTTTTTATTTGTAAAGATGGGACAATTCCAAATTTATATATTTTTGTAAACACTAAATGAAATAGCACATATAAGTGCTTGACATAAACCTTGATATATAGATAATATTTGTTATAGGTCAAAATTTTGTGCTGTCTTTGAACTCCTATACAAAAACTTTAATTCCAAGGGAGAATCTATTTGGAGGTGTGAAGCCTAAGGAAGTAACTAAGGTTAACTTAGGTCATAATGTGGAGCCCTAATCAGAGCAGATTAGTGTCTTTCAAAGAATAGATCCTAGAGCAAACCCTCCCTCTCTTCCTACCTCTTTGGTCCTTAACTTTCAGCCTAATCTATACCTTCTTTAAGGATGTACACTAAGAAAAGGTCACATAAAGATTTAGGCAGGAGATACCATCTGCAGATGGGGGAAGAGATGGATTATCCTTACTAACAAAATGATCTAGAATTTCCAACCTTTACAGTGGTGAGAAGGTAAACTGATATTAAACCAACCAGTATATGGTGGTTTAACCAAGACTATATATCCAACACCATAAGTGTGTGTGTGTGTGTGTGTGTGTGTGTGTGTATACACATATATATATATATATATGGTTTGTTTGTTTGTTTTGTTATGGCAGCCCAAATGTACTAATATAACTAATATAACATTCAGAAAATATTACTCTCTGTCACTATAATCATCACTGTTATCAGCACAACCACCACTACCACCATCATCATCATCATTGTTATAACTACCACAATTGTCATTATGACTAATAAAGTAAATTTCTTGAAATATTAGAGATATACCACTTTTATCTATTGTTATTTAAATTGGTATTATATTTAAACATCATCTGGACAGCTTAAACCAAAAGAATTTTCCAAGTTTTAAGCAGTCACCTGTAGATCTGAGATAAATATGATTTTGTATTAATCACAGTTCCCAAAAATGAACAAAGTGGTATTTTAGACCACAACCTAACACTTTCTTCCAAAACAATAACAAAAGGACTGTGGAAGTAAATCTAATTTTCTGTGGTCGGCTGGCTAGCTCACACTGGAGTGAGCCTAGGATACTCTTCTTGTGCACTTTGTAGAGGTTGTCTTTGTAGTGTTCAAATGTTGATTTCCACGCTGGCTGAGAACTGTGTAAAGGATGGACTTTGGTATTGTTATTCCAATTGTTTGGCACCTGCATTATATTTTGTAAACGTTCCTCTCCTTCACCTTCTAATTTGTTTAATAAAGAGATGATGGCCCATAGCAGGACAGGAGAGGAAAGGGGGAACATCCAGGCAGAGACAGGATCTGTGGGAAAGAATTGAGAGGGAGGTGATTTGCCATCACGACTTGGAGAAAATCAAATGAACAGGGGCATAGTGAGAGGTGACAGGCCACGTGGCAAACATGAGATAGTGTAGAACAGGTTAATTAAGTTATACAAGCTATCTAGGAACAAGCCTGAGCTATAAGGCCTAAGCTTACATAAATAATAAAAATGTCTCCATGTTATTATTGGGAGCTAGGGGGGGTCCAGTGATACGTGAGGACTTGAACTCCATTATTTAAATCTCAGACTAAGAGCTCAATTGCATTGTCAACACTGAGTCTCCAAGCCAACATGGAAGCTGATCCCATAAGACCCAGACTTAAAAACAAACTCCTCCAGTTACTAAGCTCATGACACTAATCTCGAGTTTCCATTTGCCCTGCCTGATCACTCAGGAACCGTTGGGAATTCTGACAATAAGTTTCTAGTGATGGTACACTAGAAAATGGATGGATGAACTCCTACAACGTTGTGAACAAGCGAAAGGCAAGCTGACACTGGGTCATGTAGAATAGGGGAGCATGGGCTATCAGGGATCCAAAACCTGCCCAACTCACAAGACTGGCAGTTCTTCCTGAGGAGCTCTGATTGGAACCTGAAAGATAGGACTCATGGAAGAATTGTGCTAAGTGGAGACTGGTTGGTCAGCTCACAGCCCAGAAGCCTAAGGCCATAGAAATAAATACCTAGACCTCATTCCCCTTTCTCCTGACTGGCTGATGGTGTCTGCATCCACATTAGCTAAACAAATGTTTGACCTGAATGTACAGTTGTCAGGTGTTGCCTTTGTGTTCCCTCTTCTGGAGCACAGAGCTGGGCTCAAATGGCAGAAGAGCTGCAGAAAGGTAAATAAGTAGACATCCGTTATCGACTAGTATTTCTCTATTCACTGGCTCAGAGTGGATATGGGCTTTATCACATATGTGGTATTTACCATTGTAAGTGTTCTGGAGATGATCAAAGAAAAGACTCTTCTCCTTTAGCTCCTGTTATCTTTTCAACCGATAAGATGGAAATTTACACGCTCTCATTTGTCAAAATCATCATCATCATCATCATGAAGCTCAGCAATTATTTTAACCAACCAGATCACTTTAAAATGTTATCTCTACAGTCCAGACCACCCCTCTCCACCCATGAAAACATAGCTCAAAGGTCAGTTTTACATTATACGTCTATTCTTTTGCATCCTGCCATCCCCTCCAGTTTGAACCAATACACAGAAAACTTTTCGTAGGCCTGTTTGATGAGCTTCAATTATTTTATTTACCCCTGCAGACTTCCTAGGGATAAATGTTAAATTAGTGTTTTGAAGCATTCCCAGTGACTAGAGCTAGCCTGTCTGTTTGGATAAAAGGCGTGGATGGCGCCCTGGCCACATCACACCCATGTAGATAAGGGAGACAGGATGCCACATAACCTTCTGACATTTGTTCTTGCACAGCATTGGAGCAGGGGAATGGAGCCTGTGGGTGTGCCTCGTTAATCGGGCAGAGCAGACTAAACAAGCCCACACGTTCTGCCCGTTTCCTTCCTTTGGCTTTTTAATGAAAGTCCTTTCTACCAGAGAGTGAAAACAGTCATTTGTTCATTCATTTAGCATGCACTGGGTACCTACCCTAAGACAGACCTTATGCTAGTGACAGGGCTGAGAAGATAAATATAGCACATTTCCTCAAGGAAGGCAGGGCTGATGCGCAAGACAAACACATAGACATAGGAATACAAGGTGATAGACACAGTGTTGCACCATCTCTGAATAAGGCTGGAAGAATGAGCCAGCTCCTCTACCAGGGATGTGCAAGAGCCTCCGGGAGGAATCCTCACTGGCTCTGGCTTTTAGAGAATAAACAAGAATTTAGCAAAAGGGTAAGATGCTAGTATGTCATTGACCATCTTTCAGAACTCTAAACTTACCTAAGGTACTTTGTACTGTTCGTTAGGAATTATTATTTCAGGCTCACTTGAGAAATAGAATTAGAGCTCAGTGAATCATCAAGCACACAAGTCCATCAAGGTGCTGAAGGCCAGATGTGAGAGTGACATACTCAGTGGACGGCAGGGCATTTTGAAGAACAGAAGTGTACTACCATGGGACAAACCTATGGAAGCCAAGCTGGAGGGTGACGATGAGCTCAGGTGACTGAAAGGCTGTACATGCGCTGTCTGTTTACATGCTTTTCCCTTGTCATTCCTGGAAAGCTAAAATCAGACTTCTGATATAGAAACACGAATCCAGCTGAAGTGAGGAGAAAAATTAGTAGCAGATGGAAAGCAAGGCGATGAACCAAGAGGCCGTTGCCTTCATCCAGGCAAGAGGCACCAGTAAATGGATGAAAAGCTTAGCCGATAGATTGGATTGCAAAAAGCCAAGTGAGCTGGGGCAGCCTTCTGGGGTGGCTCTCTGGATGAGGCACAGTTTCATGCAAATACTCACTGAGATTATCTGAAGTTTGCAGCTGGGAAGTTGAAGTCCAGAAGGATGAGGAAGGTCATAGAGAGTGTCAGTCCTACAGCTGCCCTCCCCACCCCCTCACCCAGAGGGAGTTAGAGGTCCTCCGTTCTCTTCCTGACAACCTCTCTCAGGTCAATGCACACATCACTGGACACCCATCCTGAGGTTCAGCCATGACTGCTTTCCAGCAAGTCATTGTGGAAGATCTCTCAGAGCATGGACAAGAATCCAGTCATGTGGAAAGGCTGATGGTGGAGGAAGCCCCTAACAATGAGCAAATGTTCAGGGAAAGCCCCCGTGATTCCCAGAAGGAGCTCAGGCAAAACAAGCCGCCTCTGAGCACATGCTTCACTGAGCAGGCACACTGAGCAGGGCTTAGGAGTGATGAAAAGCTGGACGCTGCAGCCTACAATGTCTGAGTTGAGCTTCGAAGCCTGAGTGCAGTCACTAGCTATAAGGTTTACCCTCCTCTGTGCACCAGTTGGTAAAAAGAACAAAAGACGCTGTGCAGAGAAGCTCCCTAATGGGAAGAAACCTGTGGCTTGTTAAAGGTCCCATTCTGTGTTAACAATAACCGCAGCAGCTCCTACATCCTGCACAGGCTCCTGCTGACCTCCAGTGACCACCTGCCTAGCATCCCAGGAGGCTGTACTGAAGAGTTTGTGCTTCCTCCTAGTCAGCTTCTTGACTCTGCTCCTCAGCAGAGAGGGATAGTCCTGTCTTCAGATCCACTTATTTGGAGAAAAGCCAGCCACAGGGAGGGCAGGAAAGAACAGGCCACTAGGCTAAGCCTGGAGTGCCCTCAGGTGACAACTACTGTCCCTGGGACCTTCCTCAGTCTTTAGGCAAGCATGACTTAAGGGCAATGTCACAAGCCCTGTCCCTTAGTATATGGACCTACCTGACAACAGCTAGTATCCCGAGAACCTTGTACTTTTCACAAGAGGGAGAAAGTCTATTCTTGGTGGTCAAGCAAGTAGAAAGTAGTCAAAACAAAACAAAGCAAGAATAAAATATTCAGTAAGAAAATGGTACAAACCAAAAAGAGCCAGGTAACTTTGAAGGCAGGAGGTGATACGTAGGGTAGCTGGTGACCTTCAGACTCCAGGTCCAAAGCCCCTGTAATGGCATTACACATGTCTGTGTACCCGTTTATTCAGATAAAGCAAGGAAGCAAGGCTTCCTTTCTGGTATTCTCTCTTAGAACTTAACACCTAGAACCTTCCATGAGTATTACCTACTAATGTCCTAGCCAGTCCTGTCTCCCTGACTTGGCCCATAAGTTTTTTCTGCTTGCCATGCCCTCTGACCTTTTTCTTAACTCTCAGCCATAGCTATTGTTCTGGCTCACTTTGCACCTCCATTCCCCATAAACTTTGAGTCCGAGTTTGTGTTGCCTAGGAAACAAAAGACCAAGTCGGCATCTGAAACATGGATGCTGGTAGTTTTGTTGAAACAGATCCTGGGAAACTGAAGTGAGATAGTGTGATGTGTGAAGGGAGAAAAAGAGTAAGGTGCATGGATCAGACTGCCAGGCAGGAATCCCCGAGACAAGAGACATGTGAAGAAGACCTCTTGGAATTATCTACCTAATAAGTGAAGAGCAGGCGTTGATTCTGCAGGCTTCTATCTCCCCTGGTCCTTGCCTCACTCTCTGACAAAGACTGTCCTGGGCACTGCCTTAGCTTAGACTAGACTCCTAAGCATAATACAGGATAAAAGTCCTTTAAGGGGAAATACAAACTGTGTTCCCAGAAGCAGAGACTTGATCCTGGGAGAAGAAAGCCAAGAGAATACTCACTTAGCAGGTAAGTTACCACTCTAGTCCCTAGGGCTTATCCCTTCTGAGACACTAAGGGAGGCTGTGTAGAATGGAGCCAGCCTCAGGGTTATCGCTGCCAAGAAGAGAGGGGCCAGAAAGTCTGAAACCACCGGTTCCATCAGTCATCGCAGGAGCTTTGAAGCCTCTTCCTGGATTGGAGGTAGGGAGCTTGATTCTCTGGTCCCTCCAATATTCCCAAACACACAGTGTACAACGAAGGAAGGGTTTAACTGTTTAGAAAAAGCCAAAAGGCATGGAATTTTAAGAACTGGTTTTTAGAAATCAAGTCTGTGGAAGCAAAAGGTCCATGGATGTGATACCACTCCAGGGTGTGCTTGCCTTCTAGGAATCAGACTAACGAGAAGCTGAAAATCAGGGACTCTGGCTAAGACAGGTGACTCTGAGCTGCCCACCAGAACTGTGCTAAAAGTCAGACTTGAATGGAGGGAGAGGAAGTATCAGTGGAAGACTGGAGTTGCCCAACGCTAGTGCTCACTTTGCCAGGCCGACTGACCTGTCTTTCCTAGGAATGCTTCCTTCTGAGTGATCTCTAGATGCAGACGCTGACCTGCATGTGTGTAGAAGGTCTGTACTTGAAAGCAGACTGCAAATTCTAGGGGGCAGGGTAAGAGTCGGGGGAACTGAAGCTTTGGTTTTCATCATTTAGCACAAATTTTTTTATCTAGTTGTTATTTTTTTTTTTTTTAGTTTTAGGAAAAAAATAGAAAAAGTCTTGTGTAATCTTCCCTTGTTTATAAAGTCATCTGCACCCATACCCATCATTTATGTACCTTGTATCTACCTGCCATCTGTGTGTCTGTCTTAGGTCTTAAATCTGCTATGTACATCACAGAAATACAAGAACGTCATCTCTCTTTTCTCTGAGTTAATCCCATCAATAGCCATGCTATTGACTTCCCTGGTCTCCCAGGAATCCTCCCTTTATCCAAATCCTTCCCTGTCTAAGGTGTCTGTATACCGGCTATTTGGGTAAGGTCCTGCAACCTGGACCATTCTTCCCCATTTTTTTCCTATTTGGAGCCACAATATACCTAAGAGAAGTCTTACGATGCAGTGCAGCATCTGGGGTGAGCACTCAGTTCTGGTTCAAGCAGGGCAGCCAATGGGCCTGGCTCCTGTCTGACTTGGCAAGGGACACCATTTTGTATGATCAATTGTGTAACATTAGCCTGGGAATTGGGACATCTGCTCTTCCCTTCTCCTCAGTCCTGACAGGATGAGGATAAATAGGAGGGGTTTGAAGGATTAGAATGAGGCGTAGCAATGCCGTAGTCATGTGCAATACACGCTTTGTCAGCAGCGTCTCCCTCCAATTCTAAGGGCTGTTGTGTCCCTAAGCCTTCAGAAAACAAATTGCCTCTTGTCAAAATAGCTTGGATTATTTCGCAATAAGGAACATTTCTAGTGGCTTTCATGAACTTTCCAAAATAAGTTGACTTGAAGAGGTGGAACTGGAACTAGTCTGTACGACAGTTTTCTGTCACTTCTGCCTCATTAAATGTTTTTAAGAACAATGTTGGTGTGAATTAACAGCCAGACATTGTTTTAAACAATTGATTCAAGTAAGCTACTTCTTTTGTCCTACTCTATTTTTCTCTCAATCAAATCCTATTTCCCTTCCTGAAACATGCTAATGAGTTTGAAATATGTCCTTAAATATGCATATATATGTCTGTCTGTGTGTGTGTGTGTGTGTGTGCGTGTGTGTGTGTGTGTGTAAACTATGTAGTATTAACTTTTGGGTTAACAACATTGGCGTTTTGGTGTAGTGGGAAGGAGTATTATTTGCTTGTTGAATCATTTTTTAAATGATTACATATATATGGCTATGTATACAGTAGTGCATATGTGACAGGCAGCATATCTCTGTCTATTGCCCTCCCTGCTAGAAAAGTCACCTAAACTAGACTTACACAAATCACTTTCTTCTTTGTTGCTTTATCTCTGAATATTTATGTTCTCTTGTTTGTCCTTATGTAAACTACACACCCAGAATATATTCTTATGTGGTTTGTTATTTTAACTTAATGTTATTGTTTTTACTTAGATTTGTCTATATGAATGGTGAAGCTATGCTTGATTGATCTTCAGTGTTGGAGGATATGTTGCCATAGACTATTCTGTAATTAACTTATCTATCTACTACAGAGGGACATTTGCTTTTTTCCCCCTGTTGTTGGGATTTCAGACTGCTTTGTGATGAGTGCTGCGACCCTGCCTCCATGTGTCATCATGCAGGAGATCATCCACGGAAACACTGAAGACTCGGAGTGGCTGAGTCATGTAGGCTTCTGATCTAAGCCATGCCAAACCACTCTTCAAAGATGATAGGTTCACTCTACTCCCCCAATGGCTATGAGAAGTTCCTTTGCCACATCCTTGGGAAAACACTGTCAAAGTTTTTATTGTTATTAATAGAGTAGCCATGAGAAAGTGTTCTTGGGGGTTCCAGTGACAGGAAATTAACTCAACTGCCAACAAACTTGAGTCACTCTTTCGGATGAGACATTTACATCTTTTCTCTGAAATAAAATTTCTATTTGCATTTTTTGTTCATTTGCCCCTCAAGATTTGGCTTCTTATTGTTCTGTCTTGGAAGAAGTTGGGGCAGGATCACTGACTCCTCATTGAAGATGCCAGTCATCCTTGTCATCCTTTGTCTCCTCCCACAGATGCAGGTGTGCTAGTTCAGGATAATCCAGAACTCAGGAGAGATAGGCAGGAGGACCAGAAGTGGAAGGCCATCCTCATATGTACATATATAATTTTATTGTATTTAATTGTATTAATTGAACATATTGTATTATATGTTCATATGCACATATATAATTTTATTGTAATTAAGAGAAAGTCAGGCATGGTGGCTACAACTATACTCCAAAGACTCTCTCTAGAGGCTGAGATAAGAGGCTTGCTTTGAGTTAGAGGCCAGATTAGACTGTATAGTGAGTTTCAGGCTAGGCTGGGCTAGACCTTCTCTCTGTCTCTCACTGTATCCCTCTCTGTCCCCTCCTCTTCTATATAAATCAAGTGGTAAAATGTACCCAATTGTCCTGTTTGTGTTTATTGTCTCTGAAACATAGTTTGGGAACTACCGCATCTTGGGAGTTTCATGACAAATGCATGAGATGATTGTCTAACAAAGTGCTTCCCACAGGATTGGCTCTTGGTAAGTATTGGTTCATCCACTGGCATGCAGCCTAGTTCCTGTTTCAAGGCTGTTTGGTTTTTACAAGTTCATTTAATGTTCAGTTTGTGATAGTTACATCCTGAACATTTTTTGAATGTTTTATTGTTTACAATAGCCCTATAAAGTGCATGGCATTAACACTGCACAAATAAAGTAATTGGGGCTCTGAAGAATTCATGATTAGCCTTTGGATATACAGTTGCTAACTGGCTGCCTTTGTGTACCATGTCCTTCTTTCTGGGAAATGATTCATGGGAAGATTGGTGTCCTTGATATCCAGGAACTGGCATAAGGCCATTGGGAAATCAATTATATCTATAAGCATGTGATGTGTATCTGGGGGAACAGCAGAAGGAAGAAGTTATGTATAAATTTCATTTTTCATTTTCAGATGATTTGCTCTGGTCTGCGTACTTCATTTCCCCAAACCTGACCCAGGGTTTCTTAAAGCAGCCATTCACCTCTGCAACTGTCTGAGCCGCCAGCCCTCCTGGTTTATATCCTTAATAAGATACTCATAATTTAATCAACCACACTGCTCCTCTAGAAGACTTCCACATCAAGTGGGACGTTTGCTTCAGCCAGGTAACTAGACCCCAGTGACTATCCTTCTGTCAGAATCTTGAGTCACCTAGGTTACATGTGTCAACAGAGTTTAAAGCGCTGTTTATTTGCCTCCCTAGACAGAGGTAGAACAAGGATCTCCCCCCACCAGTTGGCTGCCCAGACAGCCATGTTACTCAGTAACCACTTGCTAAAGCTAACACTCTCTTGGCATGTGGTTCCCACCAGATGAATTACAGCACGGTGTACACTGGGTTCATTCAAAGCACTGATGTTAAATCTGGAGGGACACCTCCCAGACTACAGTGGGAAGGAAACAGAAGCCTAAGTGAATGGGTATAAATCCCTTAACTGTGCATCAATGACTGGGTTATATTATTGGGTCTCTCTCACCTACAAAATGAAGACTAAACACCTTGCCTTTTCTTTCTACACTTTGGAGTTCTGTGGGAAACTAGCAACATATGATGAGTCTTCCTTAACCTAAGTATAAAATTGGAAGAGAAGAAAATGAAATTCAGCCATTCTTTGTTAAGTTGAGGCTTTTAAATGTTGATTTTTGAACAACCCTTTTCTTTAAAATACATAACATAGGGCTGAGAGTATAGCTCAGTCATAGACATATGCTTAGTGTACAGGAACCTTTACGTTCATTTGGACATTTTTTTATTTGTTCACAAATGGATATTATAAAACAAGTACATGAGGCTTGCAAAAGCCACAAAAGCAGGAAGGAAAGAGAAGAAGAAAGGAGGGACACAGTGTAAATAGTATTAGTTTGCACTAGTCAGGCCTGCATAAGAACATGCTGATTACTAAAGGTTCTTTTCCCAAATAAATGTCTACTTGGCTTTAAGGAATATCTTCTAATATAACATTCTAAGAAGTCACCAATTATTCTTTCTTAATTATTTTACTATTGTTGAGAAACTGTGGGGATAGAGAAAGCAGCCCGAGCAAGAATGGAGTCCAGGCCTATCCAAACCCCAGAAATCTCATCCTGAGATTGGCAGGAATGAGATCACTACCCTCCCCTGCTCTGGGCCTGCATGTCTCAGGATGCGTGTGGCTCTTTGCTCCCACTTTTGCTCCACCTCCAGAGGAGGTCAGGTAGCCTGGTAGACAGGTTAAGCTTTCTTTCTCCTTGTAAGGTCATATCAAGCTGTACCTGGAATTTCTCCTTATACAAGTGAGGGATCCCCAGCACCCTGGCCTTGGCCAAAGATATATACTCACCCTGAAAGCCCTACCCAACCCCCAAAGGTGTAAGTAGCATTTGTTCACCCCTACCCCTGATTAAATAAACTGTCTCCCTGAAGCTGGCTTCAGAGAGTCTGCTTTCCTCATGCTCACAGCCACCTGAGGCCTCTTCTGTTCCTGGCCTTTCTTTCCTGCCTCTATTCCAGTCTCAGGATCTACAGGGTCACACTAGCAGGCAGATCATGTTGCAACAGGCAGGGAAGCAGAACCAGACCAGCAAAGTCAGTGGGGAACTATACTCTATGTTCATTTTGTATTAGAAAAAAAAAAAAAAGTAAAGTGTAAGTTCTCTTTTGCAGCTTAATTTAGGATCCCAAACAAGCACCACTAACTCTGCAGTTGGCCTAAGGGTTCCCTTTGATAGTTTAGCCTGGAATAACTTATGCAGCTTCATCCAATAAGAGCCTTGGCTATAAAGTCCAAGAGGACTCCATTCACAAGTCTGGCTGCTGGTGTTGGTTATCAGCTGGGTGCCTCAGTTCTCCACACAGTCTTACATCTTATAGGAAACAAGGCTGACTTTCCATCAATGGCACCCCAGGGCAGGCTGACCTTCATTGCTCTGCTTATACTGTTTATATTTAAGAATGAGTCACTGTGATGTCCTGCTTTGAGAGCATGCAAAAATATTCCATTTCTGGATGGTAGCAGCAACAGCAGCTCACTGGAAATGGGCCATGCCCATGAGTATAGAAGCAACATGCGAACACTAAATGAGCGATTAGTACCTCTTTTGTCTTAGTGTTTACTGAAATTCCTTCAATATCTAAATCCTGTCTGTTCCAAATTAACATCTGCAAACTCACACCCCAAGGGTTTCAATCGCCCACTGTGTAATAGAATGTCCTACTACTCAGCCACATGAGAGAGCAGTAAACATTTCTGATCTCTCACAGTTTTAAGCATCACAATTCAGGGAGTCAGTTAGATGTCCTTGTCTCAGAGTCTCTGGTGATATTAGACAAAATATCCAAAGTGTGGCCATCTATAGATTTGAATGCTGCTAGACAGTCTACATTCAAAATAGCTTAATTATATATGGGTATGGTCAAGAAGCTTTACCTCCCAGGAAAGCTGTGTGTTTTTTCTGTGTAGATGTTCAATTTCCCCCAAAATAAGGGATATAAGCAGCAAGGGAACATCTGAAGCATCTCCGTGTGACCTTAGTTCATGCATTCATCGTTATTTTGTAATACTCACGGATTACCTAGGCCAGATATATGGTTGAAAGGGGACTCTAATGGGTCTTGGGGAACCAGTTTGTTTGCTGGTACCACAGTGCCAAGCTTAAAGCCTAGAATGCACAGGCTGTCTCGGGTCTGAATGGGCATGAAGTTCCTCAAGTGGGGTTTTCAGGAGAGAAACTCTTGACCAGCAACTTTTAATCTTCATTCAACATTTGGATAGAGAAGGCTCGTCTACAAAACACTATCCTACCCATAATGAAGTAACATGGGTCACAGATTGAGTAATGCTGGAATCCGAAGGATCACACATCAGAATTCCAACCCTAAGGACAATAAATAGTCATTGACTGCAGGCCAACTCTTTCCTCGTACGAGGCCTCAGTGTTCTCTCAGCTCTTTGCTCAACCTTGACTCTAAGATCCTTGTCCAGCTTTCTAAAAGGCTCTTCAGTTTCCAAAGGAAATGTTTCCTGGGGTGTATGAGAAGATTTCTCCAAAATCAGCGCTTCCTCAGGAAACAATGCTGAAAACTGACAAGTGAGACTACGTGAGATTCAAAAGCCCCATTTGTCAGTTCTCAGCAAGGAAACAATCAGCAGCCATCTGACAGAATGGGAAAAAGGTCTTGGCTAACCAGACAGAATTATTAATATCTTAGCTATATAAAGATCTGCAAAAATTGAGCTCCAAAAATCTAAATTATCTTATAACTAATGAGCTGAGTAGACAGTTTTTAAAAGAAATGAAATAATAGATTCTTTGAAAAGTGTTCATCATTCTTAGACACCAAAGAAATGCAATTAAAAGTATGTTGCGATCCACCTCTTCCCTGTCAAATGGCTATCACAAGAAGAAGAAAAAAAGACAACAAACACGGGTGAGGATCTGGATAACGAGGAACTCGCATTCACTGCACTTAGGGATAGAAAGCTGTGTGGCCACTATAGAAGTCAGAGTGGCAGGTCATCAAAACACTAAAAGCAGAACTCTCATGTGACCCAGCTATACAACTCTTGGGTATATACATGAAGGACTCTACAGGTACACACGACAAATGGGCATGCACATCTGTGTTTGTTCTACTGTTCCTCATGATCAGGAAATAGACCCAACTGAAATATCAGTCAACAGAGTAATGGGTAAAGAGAATGCGATACATATATACAATGAAATTTTATGCAGCCAAAAAGAAGACAGAAATCATGACATTTGCAGGAAAATGATTAGACTAGAAATCACAGTGTTAAGTGAAGTAAGGCAGGCTCAGAAAGACTAATGCTTCATCTTTTCTGATTAGGTAGAACCTAGACTTAAAGATTATATATATATGTCTGTCTGTGTGTGTGTGTGTGTACTGCATTTGTATTATTTATAGACATATGTATATATGTATATATTTATATGTATATACTTATATGCATGTATATTGATATATATATGTTTTAGGTCATGGTACCATATAGAGGATCATGAGAGAGGAGGAGGAGTTCTTAGGAGAGACAGGAAATAGAGTAACAGCACTGATGTAATAAGAAAACAGAATGAAAAAATAACTGGAGAGGCAATGGATCCACCCAAAGTGGAAGAAGGACCATGGCGAGGACAGCAGGAAAGGAGAATGAATGCGAACATGGTATGACAAATGACATATAAGATTCATAGTTTTATGAAGATGGTTCTTTTGGTGGTCTTTTGTTTTGTTTTGTTTTGGCAGGCTTGTTCATACAGATGCATTCTGCCAGGGAACTGACTGACTGCAGGTCTCAGATGGCCTCACTTGCGTATCTAGCATTTGGCACCAGCTGTCAGCTAAGAACAAGTTAATTTCTCTCAATGTGGGGAAATTGTGCCTCCAACGGCTATTTTGGCAAGTGTGTCGATACTTTTGATTGTCGCCGCTGTGTGGAAGAGGACAGAGATGTTGCCAAGGATGCCATAACACACAAATCAGCCTCCCACAATAGGAAGATACCTGGCCTAAAATCAAAATAGTGCTGAGAAGTCCAGGAACAAGTACATTTACATAAAATATCTTCTTTAGTGTTTATAATAACCATAATGGAAGAGTGACATCCTCATTATCTACAAATGAGAGAATACCACTGTGAGGAGGTAAGTAGCCAGCAAGAGCTCACAGTAGCAAAGTGGGGAAGCTGGGCCTAAATGTGCACATATGCAGGTTCTTAAAGAACACAATGAAGCTATACATCCCACTTAGAATGTTGCCTGCATAGAAAATCCAGTTTTCTAAATAGTAAGACATACCCAGACAACAGTCCCAATTTCCTATCTTCTGTTTTCTTAGTCAAACTCTCTAGAAACAAAGTTCAAAGCATGGATTTGGGGTTGGTGCTTTATGGAGGAGGTCCTGCCCTAGGATTGCAAAACTGAGCAGAAGAGAAAGTAGTGCAGAGAAGAGTGGGAAGCAGTACAGGGTAAGTTGTCCCAGCAAGGACACCTGCCCACAATGGACAAATGCTTCTAATGGTTGTGTGCTGTGGACAACGCTCTCTGATTTAGGCTGTTAGAAAGAGGAAGGAAGAAAAACCACAAATTGTGGTTTGCTCTGTACAGTGTTTACCTTCCTGATATTCACTTACTTACACTTGAAGGTTATATCACCTACTTCCTGTAACAGAGACTTTAGAAACCATGCCTATTTGGCCTTCTGAGTTTAAGAGTGCCATGGCCTTGGGGGTCAGAGGTCAAGAAAGTTAATCAGTGAGTTTCTCACCCTCCAGCAGCTCTGAACTCATTGGTTTGACATAGTTAACAGTTTTTCCTCAAGATTAATTGTCCTTCACAGAAAGTAGTTCTTGAATAAGGGGTAAATATTAAAAAAACAAAGACCCTTATGAGAAGGTTGAATATCAGAGGAGAGGCTGAAGCTAAGGTATGATGGCATACACCTAATATTCAAACACTGGGAGACTGAAGATTCTCAGTAGGTATCAGGCTACACAATGAGCTCAAGGCAAGCCCGAGGATATGTGTGAAGGCATGATGCTTACCTGTTCTGCCTCAAGACAGTGCTGCTAATATCTGGGGGAAACCCCTCCTTCCCTCCCAAGTCATCTGTTCTCTAGAATCAATGGCTCCTGATTTGGAATCTCACTCATGGGAAGCTATTCCAAATCATCTCACAAATCTATTGTCCAAATCCTCGTTAAAACAGCACATGAAATGTTCTGGGAAATGAACACGATGACTCAGATGTGTGTGTACATCATCAAGAACAGGACTAGCCAGTGCCCCATCAGGTCACTGCACTCCTAATAAGCTAGCTGGGGACCACATTTGCTAGTTGGCAGACACAGAACATCATTGCCTCACACATCCATTAAATCTCTTCAGTATGTTTCACAGGCAGCGAAAAGGCTTCTCTCTCTACTCTGACCTCCCCCTTGATTGCTTGGACTCAACTCACACACTTAACATCATTTAATTTATTCCGAGATTACACAGTTCTAAGTGCTTAGGGCGTGCATTTCTGGGTATTCCACGTGCTCACTGTTGATTGTAGAATACAGGGTCATTAAGATAGGTGAAGCAAGCAAATGAAAAGTAGTCAGGTAAGATCCAAACCTGTGAGGCAAGAACTCTAGCGAGCTGGGAGTTCAGAAGACAACTTTTCTTAACTTGACCTAACCAATGCAAAAATGAAGACCAGAGTTGATAGGTCTTCTGGTTTAAGAAAAAAAAAAAAGTTGAAAGTCTGTATGTTTGCTGGATATACTCCATCTTTTAAATGTTGGCCTCTAATTCACAAAATTTTAACATACATTATTGGCCAAAATAATAATAATAAATAAAAGAATCTATAGACAGGGTTCAGCTCACGACAGGCTTCAAGTTTGCAAGATTCCCCTGTGGGGATTGAGGACTTGCTCAGCACTGGTTTTAATCAGACAAAAATGTAAAATGACTTGCATTATCTTGGATTTAAAACCATAGCATTTATTTTCAATACTCCCCTGTTAGTCACAGGCTTGATACTTTTAAAGCCAAAGGAATCTTCAGAGTGTAATCTTGTTTAGTCTTTTTGCTTCACAAAAGAGGAATGTGTTATTCAGAAACAAGAAGTTACTTAAATTTTAGATAAATTACTGAAAAAAAAAAAAAAAAAAACTATTCTAAAGGCTCAGATTTCTAGAAGTGGAAGGAGCCATTCTGGTCCACCAATTCTGGGTTTCTCGGTATGAGCACTAGTGCTATTTTAGAATAGTTCTTGGTTAGGGGTGTCCTTTTGGTAGGTGAACAAACACCTAATAAGAAACCACTTGAGAGAGGAAAGATTTATTTGGGCTTACAGTTTGAAGGATTGTGATCCATCAAGTCATGGAAGGTATTGAGGTGATCCAGTCTGATCCATGGTAGTGGCAGCAGCTGGCAGCTGGGGTTCTTACATTCCAATGGGAAAGGATGAAGGGAGGCTGTGCTGGTGTTCAGCAGGCTTTCTTGTTCTCCCTTTGTATCCAGCCTAAGATGCTAACTAACCCCAGCTTGTGGAATGCTGCTGCCCACATGAGGGAGGACTTGGGAGTAGTGTTTCTCTGGTTAATTAATCCTCTCTGGAAAGGCATATCCAAAGGTGGGTCTCACTAAGGAACAGTCAAGTTGACAGAATTAACTACCACCCTGTGGACACACTGTGGGACGTTCAGCCACATCTCTGGTTTCTGCCCACTAGATGCCTGTACTCAGTCTTGCAGGCATGAG
Organism: Arvicanthis niloticus; assembly: GCF_011762505.2. Taxonomy (NCBI): domain Eukaryota; kingdom Metazoa; phylum Chordata; class Mammalia; order Rodentia; family Muridae; genus Arvicanthis; species Arvicanthis niloticus. The sequence goes on from NC_047662.1 coordinate 44,788,010, forward strand.
TGACCCTAAAGAACAAAATCACCACTTCCCTTGGAAACTAGTGGTGACCACTGGCTTCATACAGTCCCTTCATGTAATAGGTGAAGAAAACTAGGCTCAAAAAATTGAAGAAAATTTGCCCCCAAGATCACTGAAGAATGGAATTATTGGCATGGGTAAGGCCAAGACTCAAGTCTCTTACTTCTTAGCACAGTGGCACAGTGTTCTCTTTACCAAGCCTGAAGGTCTTTCTTATTATTATTAACTTAATTTATATTCATTATTACTATGTGTGTGGATAATGTGTGTGTGTGATGTATGTGTTTGTGTGTGTGCACATGCATACTTGCCATGGAATGCATATGGTGGTCAGAGAACAAATTGTGGAAGTCAGTTCAACTTCTCTCATGTAAATTCTAGGAATCAAACCCAGACATCAGGCTTGTATAGCAAATATTTACCCCCTGTGTCATCTGCCCAGTCCTCAAGCCTGAAGCTCTTAACCATGAGTCTTTAAATAATGAAGCAGTCTGAAACTGCATGCTTTTGATGAAGAGACTAGGTCATTGACAAGAGACCCAGAGCCTAAGATTGGCAGATTAGGTAATCAATTCTCAGCTCATCTATTTACTAATTTTGTACCATTGACCAATGAAACTTCTAAGTCTAATTATCACATTACTTGAAAATTAGATTGTAAAAAGTATATTATACTAACTGCATAATAGTAAATTGCCATTCTGTGGCTATTATTCTTATTATAATTAACTGGTCCTAGAATCAGTAAACTATATCTCACATATCCCCCTGGCCTGCTTGCTTTTTAAAGCCTGTGAGCAGAGAATGATTTTTGTAATTTTAAATGTTAAAAGTAACACTGCAGTTTTTGACATGTGACACATGAAAATTGTATACAATTCGTAGATCAGTGTCTATAAATAAAGTTTTATTAAAACACAGTCATGTCAACATATAGAATTTACAGCTGTTTTCTGCTATAACAGAATTGAATCATTTGCAACAGATGTTAAGTGGTGTGTGGAGGTTGATATACTATCAGATCCTTGTGAGAGAAGACTACTAATCCCATAGTTTGATCTTTAGCCTCTATGAAGAAAAAAAAAAAGTACAATTTGCACAGTGCCCTCTGGTGTGCGGGAGGTAATATAGCAAGTGAACTCTTCATTTGTTTCTGATGCCACTTGAAGTACCTGTAACCACTGTATTTAAGATATTTCCCAGGGTCTGTGTTCACCAAGGTTTTTTTTAATAACAAAGAAAACATAGAATCCTGAGTCATCCAAGGAACATTAAAAACATTTACTTTTTATAGACATCCTTTTTTAAAATAAATCTCGTTGTAAAATCGGTTCTTAGAGGTGTTCTTTCAAAATCTGGAATATTTATCAAAAAGAAAGGAAACGGCTTCCTCGATGTTGAGCCAACTGCATATTTTAAGAGTTCCATGATTTGGACAGGACAATAAAGAGGGATATCCTGGAAAGGTGAAGACAGATACGAACTAGCTGCCAAGGTTAAAATTTAAGAGATGTTGTCTGGCATTCTTTTTAATATCTTGGGCATCTTGGTTATGGCTTAATCTCACTGTAGGCTGAAAGTTCAGTTGTCCTGATACCTGTTTAGAACCTTAACTCTGCAAATAGCTCAATAGAATTGATTTTTCAACTCAGTCCAATCCATATACTGGTTGTCTAACGTATGCCAGGTACTGCTCTGTGCATCAAGAAAGACAAGGAGAAACATTAGTCCTGCTATCAAATATTTCTTAGCAGCTCTGGTTCATTACTAAAGCTATTGAGTAAACTTCTTTCAGTATAGAAGTTAGGCATTAGATGAAATGTTCTATCCAAATGAAGGAAGTTTTACTGAGGACCTTTGTCCAGTGCTCTCTTCTCATGGAATCCATGTTACCCATATACATTAGTAGTTTTCTCAGAACTGAGTAGGGCTCTGCTATTGTGATCATTTCATTCCTAAGTGCACCTACTCTCTGCCCTTTGAAGTGGCTTGTCAGTAATTACGAGATAAATGCTATGCAGATGTTTTGAAGGAAACCCATCAAGCCTTTCTGAATGAGAAAGAACAGACTCTACCAAGAAGCAACAATAGGGCAAATCAAAATTGATGAACTAATGGGTGACAAGATAGTCTGGGGACGGCATAAGCCAGACTAAAACAAATTAGAAGCTATGGATGAAGACTGAGTTCAATAGAACCATTCCTTCCCCCAGAGAGTGCCAATCCTAACCCAGTCCAGAAGAGATGGATAATTGTCAGTAAAATATCAAGCTAGACTGATAATCTGAGGGACAAGAATGAGGTGGGAACATCTCTTACAGTTGTTAGTGGCACACATAAACTGAAGAGATTCATTCAGAAGAAGGCAGCAGAAGCAGGGTTCATGGTTCCCCAAAGGAAACAGAACCACACCAACAGCCAGCTGCTATACTTTAGCAATTTACTCTCAACTGGTCAGATTTACTATATTCAGATTATTCTCAATTATTATCATGCATTTATGGCAGAGAAACTTTGTGTGGCTCGTTGATCCTGAGGGATTGTGAGCTTGTAAGTTTGCTCTCAATTAGCTGGAAGCACAGGCAGCAAAGGGACAGCAGAGTCAGTCATATGAGAAAACTCAGCCTGCATGACCACAGAGGAGCAACCCACCCTCCTCTTCCTTGTCACCTAGGTTGCCATCTGCACATATGGCACTGAGAGCCCCATTACCTCTCCTGAGTAATTTGTCAAAAAAAGTAGGGCTCACCCCCATTGTTTAATGCTGTTTTGGTTAAACCTAATCAAGTCCCAAACTGTCAGTTCCACTGCAGGAGGTACAGAACAGAGTTAAACTCAACTTCCTCAGGAAGGATCCCCTGGCATTCAAACCCTTGAGGATGCAAAATCATGGACTCCTCTGCATAATGCAATAACTGCCTCTTCTTCACATCCTATCATACACATCTTAGATGCCAAGGACCCTCTATAAAGGCCTCCTCCACCGTGGCTGGTGTAAAGTACACCTGGCCATTGCTTATGGACCCTCCTGTCCACTTCGCTTGATACTCTGGTTTCACTAGATTTCCTGGCCTGCTGTGCCAAAGCTTCCCCCTACACACACACAACACTCCCTCTCCCGCCAGCCTCCAACCCACTCTTAGCTGCAATGTGCTTAGGGGAAATTCAATCCATATGTTTCCTCTTGTTTCCTCAGAACGCATCCAGCCATTGTTTAAAGAGGGAGACAACAGCCAAGAAGAGCCATGTGAGGCCTCCCTTAGCCTTCCAGTCCTTCATTAGGGAGCAGGGAAAAGAGGACTCTGCCAAGAGCAAACCTGAAACATTCTTTTGAGTTCAGTTCAATGCCTGCACATCACGTTCACACACAAACATGTCCCCAGAACTGTGGATGGGAGGTGTTCACTGTTCAAGGACTCTCATGGAAGAGGAGGTGATAAGAGCTCCTAGCACCTCAGTCTAGCTTAGTGATGTCCACAGGGAAGCAGTTCATAGGAGGCTGTTCTCCTCTGTCACCTACGTTGTCTATAGCTACCTATGACCACTCTGACAGTAGAAATGCTCCCAAATACTAAGATACACTAATGGAGAATGTTTTCTGTATCAATCATAGGAGAAATATCTGAAGCTCAGGGAGGACAAGGAACCTGTGCAGAGACAAAGAGATAACCGGAATTTCATGTGGAAACCAGGACTTCTGATTTCACATCCACAGTGTTGACCCCTAGGCATTGCATCCAGACCTTACAGAGACACTAAGCACCTGGTGTAGACTTCCTGGCTTGTTTTAAGCCAATCTTTTGAAGAGTCTTCTTTATCTACTCTCCTAGAAACATCTCAGTAGTTGAAGACCCAAGATCCTATAACTAAAATGCAACTAAGAGATCTTGAGAAAAATCATATCCCGAGAGGGCTTCAGAAAGCAATGGTAAGAATCTTAGTAAAAATTAAATTTATATTAATGTACTAATTCATCAAATAAAATTTTTTTCTAAAAAGCAAAGTCTTCATGAGCCTGTCTGAAGTTTATATTTTTAGCAAAAATTTCTTTGGCCTCTTATATGTCACATATCTTTGAAGTACTAAGAATTTTATAAAAAACAACAAGGTCCATGCATCAGTTACTTCTCTGTTGCTGTGAGGAACACCATAACCAAAGGAGATTTGAGGAAGAGAGAGTTTAGCTTGGCTTATGGTTCCAGATAAGAGCCATCATGCCAGAGTGGCAGCATGGTGGTTAGAACAGAGAGAGCTGAGAGCTCACATCTTCAAACTGCAAGCATGAAGCAAAGAGAAATAACTGAAATGATTTTCTTTACATCCTGAAAGCCTGTGCCTGGTGTCATACTTCCATAACAAAGCCACATTCTCTAAACGTCCCCAAACAGCACCACCAACTTGGGACCAAGTGTTCAAACACATGAATCTGTGGGGGCCATTTTCATTCAAACCACTACAGCCCATCAACACCTACTTTGTGCAGTTCTTCCCAGAGACCCTCTCAGCCTTAACCAACCATGACTTTCAGACAACAGGAAGGCTACTGCTGAGAGAGAGTGTGTTAGATCAGGGTGGTTGAGAGCAAGAGAGTTGATGTGATACTAGAGGCTTTGAAAAAGGCAAGAGATGGGAGTATAGAGAAAGATAGAAGCTGATATTATAGCTCAATAACCCCTCCTGGTTATATAGGTTAGGGTGACTTCAAAGTCAAGCTGTATAAACCCAAGCCCAAAATTCTATACAGCTGGTTGAAGAAATTGTTTAACTCATGACCATTAATGGTTCTAATCTATAAATCCATCTATAAAATGAAGATACACACATACACATCTACGGATAACTCAAGATCACAATAGACTTGAAGGATCTCACACTCATGGGCCAAACTGGAAAGTTCCATTTCCTACAAATGAGATGAAACCTACAAAGGCAGGTAGGTTGTTCGTCTGATGTTAGCCTGTCTGTTTTGATACCAGAAGACATTTTTCTCTTGAGAACAGTGTGTGGAAATCAAAAAGACAAAATTGTTAACTGCACAGGCTTAGCACCATTGAATAATTCAAAGGAAAAACAACTTCTTATCTCAGCCAAGAAGCCTAGTTCCATTCGTTTCCATTCGGCTTACATACACTTTGCCGTGGGTACAAGTGAAGCAAGCCCAGGTATCACAGCATCGTGGAGATGGCAGACGTTGGTCTCTTAGCGCGCTAGTCTGTGTGTACAGCTGCAGTCAATTATGCAAACCCAGAATTGTTTTGTTCTTTTGTTCCCGGAGGATGAAGAATGGATGGTGGATTTTTCTCTTTCATCTGTCAGTATTTTTGTTTTATTTTTATTTCTCATCATAATATTTAGATAGTATTTGTAGAAGGGAAGACGATCATAATAAAGGGGTAATCAAACAACGAGCTCTAAGGCACGGTCATCAAAACCTCCACCGCAGAAATGCTTCATGCAGGCAGCAGGCAGTAGAGAGCATGGGAAAGCATGCTTAAACAAAGAGGGGAGTGAGTTGTGCCAGTTGGTACCTCTTCCGAAGCGCTCCGTACACAAGGTATGGTATAATAAAGCACTCCAAAAAAAGTCATATATCCTGGTGGCTTCCCAGGGCTGGACCATGCTGAGAACACAAGGCAACTGAAAGCAAGAACACATCCCTCACAGTCAAGAGCAAAACTTAAGGGGCCACTAAAAACTCAGTTCACTGCTGAATAAGGTGGCATAAGCCTCTCATCCTAGTACCCAGGAGGCTGAGCCAGGAGGATCACAGATTCAGGTGCCTAGCGAGACCTGTCTTAAGTATAAAGAAAATCTCAGATAAAGAAGATACGTATGATGACAATGCATTATTTTAAAATGAAAAATTAATTTAAAGATCCCATGGCACACAAAATATCAACAGCAACAAGCATACCGCTGTGAGTTCATATGTGTAACTGGCCTCGTGGGTCCAGAAAATGCACTTTCTTGTATTTCTCCATCACCTCTAGCTCTTCTATTCTCTCCACCCATTCTCAGGCAGTGATCCCTGAGACTTGTGGGGAGATGTGCGAAATAAATTTTCATTTATGGCTGAGTCCCTTATTCTCTGCTCCTTGACTGCTTGTGGGTCTCTGTGTTAATTACCATCAAAAATATGCTTCTCTGATGAGGGCTGAGAATTGCCTTAATTTATAGTCACTAGGAATGGCTTTAATACTGTGTCAATTTAGTAGAATAACAGGAATAGTTTCTCTGCTAGGTTTGTTAGTTATCTAACTATAGGTTTCTGGCCCCAGTAAGGGTGTCCGGCATGGGTTGTGGAATGGGCTTTAAAACCAACCAGAAAGTATCTGGTTACTTGCATGGTGTTCATGCTCCTACTGCGTGGGTAGGCATGCCTTGCCAAGTTTGTTGTTTCTGTAGCTCTCTGGGTTCACAACTTTGGAAGACTGATCATTGCTTTTCTCCTTTGAAAACATGCACAGCACCCTCGAGCACTGGGAAAGCTACCCAGCATGGATGAAACTTCCACAACAGCCTGATTTCTTCATGTTGTATAACTAAAGTATACAGTGTTGTCATAGTGTAGGTTTCATTGCTGTGAAGACACACCATGGCCAAGGCAACTTTTTTTTTAATTTTACTTATTCACTTTACATCCCACTCACTGCCCCTCTCCCAGTCACCCTCCTCTGGGTATTGCCCCACCCTGGTACATCAAGTCTCTTCCAAGCTAGGTGTATCTTCCTCTTCCACTGAGGCCAGACAAGGCATGCCAGCTAGAAGAATATATCCCACATACAGGCAATAGCTTTTGAATAGCTCCCTGCCACCCCTGCTCCCATTGTTTGGTACCCACATGAATACCAAGCTGCACATGTGCTACATATGTACAGGGAGACCTAGTTCCAGTTAGTGTATGTTCTTTGTTTCTGCTCTTTGTTTCTGACTCTAAGAGCCCTAAGGGTCCAGGTTAGTTTACTCTGTTGGTCTTCCTGTATAGTTTCTATCCCCTCCAGGACCTACAATTCTTGCTCCTATTCTTCCATAAGAGTCCCAAGCTCCACCCACTGTTTGGCTGCTGGGTGGAGCCTCTCAAGGGATAGCAGTGATAGACTCCTGTATGCAAGTATAAGAAAGTATCATTAATAGTGTCAGGGATTAGTGCTTGTCCATGGGATGGGTCTCAAGTTGGGCTGGTTATTGGTTGGCCATTTCTTCAGTCTCTATTCCATCCCCTATCCCTGCATTTCTTATAGACAGGATAAATTTGAGGTGGAAAGTTTTGTGGGTGGGTTGGTGTCCTTATCGCTCCATTGAGGTTTCTTGACCAAGGCAAGTTTTATAAAGGACAACATTTAATTGAGGCTGGCTTACAGGTTCAGTGGTTCAGTTTGTTATCATCATGGCAGGAAGTATGGTAGTGTGCAGTCAGATGCTGGAAAAAAAAGCTGAGAGTTTTGCATGTTGATCCAACTGCAGCCAGGAGGAGGAGATTGTCATCTGTAGGTGGTTAAGAGGAAGCTCTCCTTCCATATTGGGTGGAACCTCAGCGTGGGAGCCTAAAAGCCCACCCACACAGTGACGCACTTCCTCCAATAAGGAGCCACTTCCTATGGGCCAAGCATATTCAAATCACCACAGGTGTCTTTAGCAATTGGGTCTTATCATCAGGTTTTGGAAGATAGTCAAGGAATTGGCAATAACGTGTAACATATGGGAGTTTATGAGACCTTAGTAGTCAACAAAACTCTGAAAGATGCAACCACTACTGGCAATTAGTTTTTCACTTGTTAGCCTATAGTATCTAGTAGGAACATCATTGCTCTATTATAGGGTAACTCCATTTAAGCTCTTTTTATGTCTGTTAATTCATATGTTCTAAGAAGCTTCTACAGAAATAAGTTTCCTTTTTGGAAAAGTCTTTAGTGTTAGTTATCCTGCCTCATATGCCCTCCTCAACTCTACCCTCTAACCACTCCACCCATCTCCCACTCCAGTCTAACCCTTCCTGTTCCATTATCCACATTTGACCCATTCATGCCAGTATATGCCCCAAACCTGTACAAGTTCAAGACAGACAAAATTCAAGCATGGAGATAAGAGCATGAAGTGCCACCTTTAGCTGAGAGCTACTGGTAATTGATGAATAATGGGAAAGGGAGAGCCAATCTTCTTTAAGGATGTGACCCCTAATAGGCTGGCATACTCCTGTGAAAGGCCACACACACAGGAGTGTATTGGAAGCACTAACTATACTTGGTGCATTTTTTTTTAAGTAAAAAACAAAGTTGGTTGAGTAGGAAAGGGGGTTTTGATATGAGCAGAATGGAGGAAGGGTTAAATATGATGAAGATATACTATATGAAATTCTCATTGTGTTCTACAATAGCAACCTGTCTGGCAAAACATGTCTATTAGTGCAATCGTGACAAGAATGTCTTAGAAGTAGCCATCTACTTTTTGATTTGATTGAAAGCCCACTCGACAAGATAAAAGCTCACATATGGCACCATTATCTGTCCAAGAACTCATGGTTAGAGAGATAATAAACCTTAGGAGAGAACCTGATACTATTATTCTGCTAAATGGTATTAAGCAAACCAACTCCCAATGACTTATCATCACACCCATGGACTGACATCTCAAACAGAAGCTTCTGTTGCAGTAAATGATGACCAGTACAGAGAACACCTGTCCAAGGTGCAGAGCATAAGAGACTGCAGAATGTCCGGCCCTAAATGAAAGTATATACCAAGCACCCCCCCCCCCACTCCAAAGGCTCAATCATCATTGCAGACGATGAGGCAGAGAGCGTAAGAGCTAGAGGCAGTGGGTGACCATAAGGAAATGGTGTCTTCTGCAAAACAGCAGGGCAATTGCACATATGAACTCACAGCAGTCATGGCACCATGACTGTACAGTTCCAACCAAGCCAACAAAATCACAGCATAGAGAGCAAAGATTCACCCCTAGCCAAGGAGTGATCAGCAGTTTTTATTTGCTATGAAAATAAGAATCGGGCATTTTTTAAGAGTACATCTCCTAACAATTTGACCATACTCCAGTGTAAAGCAACACACTGAAGAATATTTGGGCATCTTAAATTGGCCTTGATGTGGTGGGGTAGGGAGGCACCAAGTTAAGTGTGAACAGAGTGAATCTATAAAGAGCTGGGGGAAGGAGTGTGAAGATGATGAAAGCATGCTGCATGAAATTCTCAATGAACTAATAAAAGTAGCAAGACTGACATATTAATTGTCAGTTAAATATGCACTAAGGCTGCATTAACACTTTAGGAAAGCCAGTTTCACTGTGGAGGATAATAATGATATCTTAGTTACAAAATCAAGGTCAGTACTGAATCTAGAAAACAATAGACAGAGTTGATAGAAAAAAATAAATAGAAAGTAAAAATTATATGGAACAAGGGTAGAAAAATAACTGTACATATTTAAAATATGTTCTTTAAAGAATATGATTGATTATCTTTGGAAATAAAATTCCTGAACTTGAAATCCAGCAATAAAAGTGAGAGTCATAAAATATTCAGTTTCTTTAAGTTGATTCCTTGAGAATGAGATTTCTGGTCTAATCAGTCCAATAATCCACTTATGAGGTCATAGCCAAATGTGCCACTTAATATGCCAGCAATTATACTTACAAGAATGTGTTATAAGTATAGCAAATGTGGAAAAGAGTCGATTGTAATGGAGAAAAATCTTTAATACGTCTCAAAGGAACACTATCCAGTCATTTAAAACAACGATTATGATGCCCAAGCCATTAAAGTGATTAATGGACTATTTAAGGTGAAAAATAGAATAGAGTCTGTGCACCACACCCAAGAGTAGATAGGCAGCACTAATTAGAGTTGATGGCTGCATTAAATATATTAATAAGTAAGAACTAAACAGTAATGTAGAAACTGTCCCCCAAAACAATGTTTAAATTAGCTTTGAATAAATAAATAAGAACACAAAGCTGTGTGTTTATGGAACAGGGGATGGATCTGGGAAAAGATAGCAAAGGGTGAATGTGACCAAACTGCAATGTATAAAATTCTCAAAAAATTAATAAAATACAAAAACAATTATCTTACAGTTTTGAAAATAAATAAATAAATAAAATGGAGAAAATCTGTACTTCAGTAACAATAAAACACTTATATACAAACAGCATGTGAAAGAGCCATTACTGCTTTTAGAAGTGAAAGAGGGACAGACTGGAGCAACACCTGGAACAGTCATGGGACAAAGGTGCTCAGAGGGTAGGAGCCAGGAAAAGCCAGCTCCAGAGAGCTGCAGTGACGGGGTGCAAATAGAAAAGCCAATCTTTCAGTCTCCCACTAAATTGCCAGCCATTTGCATTGGCTGAAGACCACAGGACAAAACACAGGCTCTTGAAACCATCCTCTTGGGGCACAAAGATAGTGAGGAAAAAGATGAAAACTGGATCTGAAGAGTGAGCAGACATCACTGGTATTTTATTTCTATCATTGAAAAGTGCATAGTTTTAAAAACAGCTTTACAGGGGCAGTAGGTAGTACATCGGTTTCCTACAAATACATTGAAATAAAATCAAAACTCATTTCCTTCACTAGTCAAAGGCAGTTTAAACAGAATTCAAACACAGAACATTACTGTTACAGTATCCTAGGTGATGCCTGTGCCCAGTGACATGCAAGGTACCCAGCAGACAGATACAACTTTGAAAACATTTACTCAAAGAACAAAGGCTCTAGGAAAAATTATAGAAGTTGAAAGCAGCTGGATTATGTAAAAATGTCTTTTATTCTCCTGAATTAATGTCTTTTATTCTCCGTAATTAATTGTTGTCTCCAAGGCTCCGTTTGCTAACCTAGACCTAGGCCTGGAAGCTTCTAGCCTCCATACAATCTTCTCTAGGCCTAGAATGTTTTCAACCTCTGAGAATTACTGCTGAATAAGCTAACCCCTTCCTAGTTCTTTCTGAACTCTGGCTGATTCAACTCAGCTGTTCTGGCTCAAACTCCTCTCCAAGCTGAATGATTCAATCTGGCTTCTCACTTTCGGCCTCTCCTGAATTACTCTGCTTGGCCTCAAACTAACTCTCGCAATCTGTCCTTAGCTTCTGGCTTCTTCTCTTTCCCTGGCATTAAAAGTGTGATCTAAGGGCAGATCTAAGGGAAGTCTCTTCCGATGGCCTAGAGATGGTAGCAGATGGTGGTAGTGTAAAGGGACACATTCTTTTATTTTTGATGCTAGATTTGTCACAAGCCTGGCACATGCTCTTAGCAAAAAGCACAAGTTGGTACTCCAGGCAATGAGTGAATCTAGCTTGTTCTCTCTTCAACCTGTCTCTGTACAACTCTCCCCAAACTGCCTCTCTCTTTCTTCTCTCTCTCTCTCTCTCTCTCTCTCTCTCTCTCTCTCTCTCTCTCTCTGCACTGCTCTCTTAAGTAGCTTCTCTTTCCTCTTTCTTCTTGTGAGAGTTAGGCATATCCTCTTCTATTAAATCTTTCTCTGATTCATCACTTTGTCTGTCACTCAATTAGACATCACTTTCAAACAAGGGTGTGTCCTTCTACAAACTAACTTGACCTTCATTGTTTAGCATTAAAGGCGTGTTCTAAGGACATGTCTGTTGTCTAGCTAGAGAGTGCTAAGAGTGAGAAACACCACAACTAGAAACAGGGTTTTGTTTTGGTTTGATTTCTTTGTTTTTGTAAATAGCACAATCTCAGGGTTCACAACATGATCAAATATCCTGTAACAGGATTATACAAAGAACTCAATACTGAGCATTAGCCATCCCAAGTACTTCACAAGTATTAGCTCAATAAGTATAAGTCCTGTGAAGTAGATATTACCATTGTATCCATTGCACAAATATGTTAACTGGGAGCAGGGAGACTAGGCAAGTGACTTGAAGCTGCATAGCTAGTAAGTGGATAATGTGAGTTTGGGGCAAACAGCTCCACATGCAGAGCACAGGCTCTTGGTTGCTATGTCCTTTGTGAATATTGCATGGTAGGCAAGAACTAGATTGAGCCTATGGAGGAATAACCAGTGACGGGGGCGGGGGGGAGGTGAACAAAAAGAAAAAAAACACACCAAAACAAACAAACAAACAAACAAACTTATTTAATATCATTCAAAGCCAAGGAAGTAGCATTAAGGAAAGGCCCCAGCAGAAACCAAAGAGGTCCTTTAAATGACATTCTCATAGAAAGGAGTCTGGAACTCAGTCATGGGAGGATTGAATAGAGCCCTGATTGCAACCATGAAATAAACAGAACAAAGTTATATATTTCACAGTCTTCAGGATCAGTGACAGATGTCTGGCTCAACTGCCCAGAGACCTCTCTCCCATGTGGCCTGAAGATGAAAGATGTTGGTAGTGTAGATGGGCAGGTCCCTTCATTTTTGAAGCCCATGAATATGATGTATGTCATGTCTGAGCTAACATCTAAACACTGAGCAGAAACTGGCTGGCTGGAGAATGGTAGGGACATTCAAAATATAGAAGACATCACGAAGCAGGAATGCACTTGGCAAAGAAGTCTATGTTACTGACGAGCACGAAGTAAGGACACCTCACACGTTAGAGGGATAGAAGGAGGAGGGCCTTATAGTACCTTTATGGGATCTGAAGGTCTGGGCTTTATTTCAGCTGCACTGGGATTTACAGAAGAGCTCCAGGGAGGGGGAAATACAGGCCTTTGAGAGCATAAACAATGAACCAGTTAGGAGGCAATAGGCTGTGGCAACCTCTGCAGAACAGTGGTCTGGAAGGCTGGTGGAGTAGTGGGATACATTTCAGGATGAAAAGCAAAGGGTTTGGTGACTTATTGATGGGGGAGGAGTGAAAAGGTTCAGGACAAGTGTCCAGAGCTTGAGTGTGAACAGAAGGCCTGCTTCTGTTTGTTTCTTTCATCACTTAGTTTTTGAGATTATAAAAGAATTACTTCATTTCTCTGTTCTCTTTTCTCTGCCCCCTCAACTCTCCTATATACCCCTTCTTGCTCCCTTTCAATTCCATGGCCTCCTTTCTCATTAGTTGTTGTGTATATGTGTGTGTATATGTATACATATATGTATTTACATATACACTCCTAAATACATTAATACAAATTAATACAACCTGCCTATACTTTGCAATTTTATTTGTATGAGAATAGCTGTTTATTGCTATTTGGAAGATGTCTTGAGAACTCAACATCTGATATGTGCAGAAAACTGTATAAGCAATGCAAGTGCTTAAGTGTCACACTCAAGAAAGGCACAAAGGACCCATTGACGAAAAAAATGGAATTAATGTTATGGCAATAACAACTGACTTTCTGAGTGGAGCTAAGGCTCAATTTAAAGAAGGAAATATGTTCTTGGTATTGCAAACCCCAAACCCATTTTGAGAAGCTCTAGTCCCCAGGGGTCAATCTACTATAGTTATTTTACTAGGCATACTATCAAACTGCCTTCTAAGTGCATATCCTGTACCAAGTGTATCTCTCAGACCTTATCAGAGGAGTTTCTTCATGCAGTGATTGGTGGTTAATGCAACGAAATTCCCAACTAGTCAAAGTATTTAGACTAAATGACTGTGGAGTGCTCAGGTACAAATGCACACGTACGCACATCACAGCCTTCCCCAAATTCAGAAAGTATGGCAGAAATGGGAATGGAATGGTGGTAAGAGCCAGCCATAAGGAAGAAGCAGGGTCAAACAGTGTCTTCTGGAGAGGACACAACAGCTGCACTCATGAACACACAGCAGATATGGCTGTCTGCACAAAGTAACGCCAATCAATATGGGCCCCAGCCCTCACCCATAAGCTATGGATGATATAATGACTTCTAGAGGAGGAAGAGTCAGTTTTCTTAAGGGTGTGTATCCTGGTAGATCAACCGTGATTCAGTGGAAGAGTCTAATACACAGCAGTATGTGGACAGGGCAGATTGGAGTTGACAGGTTATTAAATGTAAAAAATAAAGAGAACAGGAAGTTGGATGGTGAGCGGGCAAGTGGGAGTGGGTCTGGGAGTAATCAAAGGGAAGGCCTGGAGGTGAATATGACAGATAATATGCTGAGTGAAAAGTGCCCAGCACTCAGGATAAATCTCAAAATTATACTATGTATATGTATAATGTATAGGTATAGGTATATGTCCATTTGAATTCTCAAATAATTAACAAAAACATTTACTTTTAATAAATAAGAGAGAGAAAAAAAGAAATGGAAGGAAGGTTTTCTAGGAAGAGGGCCAGCTTTTCAAGTGGGAAGATTCATGTGAAAGTAACTACAACTGTGCCACAAAACCCACTGATGATGCCTACACTGTTGTCACCAACCCAGCCATACCCAGAACCCTATGGACTGACATCATTCCTCATTGCCTAAAATAGAACAAATTGACATTGGCTTGACCGCTTTTTCCTCATGTACCTGAGTTGTGTATGAAACAATATTTGTTCCTCGAGTGTACAAAGAAGGGAAAAGTTTGTGTAGCTAGGTGATTTCGGCCTCTTGTATTTTTTTATTGGACTCCTATGAGCTTGAAAGTAACATTGGTTTGGAAAATTCCCATTCTACATTCATCTCCGCACCTCCCTCTGCCGCTAGCACAAGACCTAGCACATGGAGGTGCTCAACAAAAGGTCACTAAATAATAAGACTCAGTAGAGCATCAATGGCAGGAAAGACAGATAAATAAAGTAAAACTTCTGCCCTCGAGATAGTCACAGACATAAATCTGAAGGAATAAAAACATACATATACATGCCTGTATGTTGTGTGATAAATGTGTCCAAATAAATATATATAGTCCCTCCCTCCAAATCTGAAGTTAACACACTGCAACCAAACCCACATGTTTTCTGATCTATAAGCATTTGCAGGCTTGAAATCTCCAAAGCAGAAACCTGAGGGCACAAAAGCAGATTTAAGTACAGTCAGTGGAGTTCCTTGAAGTGACCCATAAATACTCACTGAGCCTTTCCCTGGCCCTACACATAGTCATAAATCCACATTTCTTTTCAAGAACTTCTACATTTGATCAACGGTGCAGGGTGATGTTTAAACCAGGCCATTTGGAATATTTGATTTTCATGCATAGTTTTAAGATTTTAATTTCCACCCTGCAAACTGGTTCAGATTTTCCCTGTCCTGAAATAAATCAGGATTTCTAAGACATGAAAGCGGGCTCCGAGCACAGAAGGGCTTTCTGAACGTTCAGCCTGCCTGCACCATTCAGGCAAGTCATATTTATAAACGACTCGCCTCTCACCTCATCCCACCCCAGGAAAAAGCCTGGAAAACTGGCAGCTAGTGTGGTGAGAGAAAGATGCCCAGCACTCAAAATCAATCTGTCAAAAAGAGGCTGTAACCACTCATCAAGAGAAAGGGGGATAAAACCAAAGACATTGTGCAACATTTGCTCAACCAATATGAAATTAATCGGTCCCTTACTCAGTCTCCTCTCCTTTAAGCCTTCCTAGTGGCCATGTGGGTAGCCAGCTCTTGGAGGTAGAATGGATGGTTTATATATGATAGTGACAGTGTGTCACAACACGGATCATGGTTGAGCAGTCTTTGGATTTTCTTTAGCCAACTGCTTGGTTTAGTAAGACAACACAGAAGGGATACCTGTAGCAGGCATCAGGGAGGAGCTGAGTTCTAGTCTCCACTGGGTTACACTCAAGCTTCAAGACTTTAACATAGTTAGTAATCTCAAGCAATCTGGAAATTATATTTTTTTTATCCGATAAAAGGAAAAAATGTCTGCTTACTGGGATTCCACAAAAGTGTGATAAATGTGAGTGAATTCACTTTGGGAACTGGACTAATGGAATACAAACATAGGCAGGAAATTATTATCATGAAGGACTCGGTACAGGTTCCGCAAATCCAATCAATGATACATGACATCCTCTCAGCTTTTCATCAGAGTCTTCACATGCCTTACTGGATAGAATCCTAATAGCTTCCATTCATTTTATAAAAGACTGATTCTAATGCTCTAGGAAAGACTCTAGTATGCCAGGAACTTGCGCCCCACCAATAAGTGTTATTCCATAAAAAATCCATTGTACGTATCCTCAGACTCTCTCTACTTCTAGTTCTGAATGTAATTATGAATTTTAATTAAATAACACATAATCCAATAATATGGTTCTGTAATTGTATATTTTAATTAAATACATAGTACATCAAAATTGATGCTTATAATATACATAAAAATACAGTTGATAGAACTATAGATATGTGATATTTTTGGTCAAATTGGTGTGGGTAAGGCCATTATAAAACAATGGAAGAAATGCTATAAAAGTTTAGAAGATTTCTCTCTTTGGCTGTTTTCTCAAATGTCTTCTCTGTCTTGCTTCATTTTAAAGAATTCATTTCAAATATCAAGCAGCTTGTGAGCACAACTGTCTAAGAGAGACATTTGGAATTTGTCTTTCACATAGGAAAGCAATCCTACAATGTGAAATGATATGGATTAACCTGGAGGACATTGTGCTAAGCAAGAGAAGCCAGAATGAAGGAAGAGTTCTATATGACACCAGTTGCATAAGGTATAAAATAGACTTCTAAATCCTCAGGAGTGGCACAGCAGCTACAAGAATGGGACACTGGGAACAATTATTCAATTAATCAAAAGCCTCAACACACAAGATGAAAGGATTCTAGAGATCTGTGCAGCACCACAGCCCTGGTCGGGTTTTATTAACTTGACACAAGACTAGACATATCTGGGGAAAGGGGTATCGTGTTGATTAATGATTGACATGGGAAGGCCAGCTCACTGAGAACAGTGTCACCCTTGGGCAGGTGGATATGGGTATAAGGGAGTGGGTTGAAGAAACCATTGGGAGCAAAACAATAAGCATCCCTTCTCAGTGCCTTCTGTTCTCGTTCCTGCCTTTAGGTTCCTGGCTTGAGTTCTTGCCCTGACTTCCCTCAGTGAGTGAGTGACTGAGTGAGGCTTGAGAGTTGTGAGCTGAAATAAACCCTTTCCTCCCCAAGTTGCTGTTGGTCACAATGTTTTATTACAGTAATAGAAAAGTTACTAAGACAACTCTAAGATTAGCAATATTGGATTGTACCTTAAAATTGTTGTCAAAGGTATATCTTAGGCTAAGTATTCTTATAGAAAATAGAGCTTAAGAAAAAAACAGGAGAAAAAGGAAAAAGATGAGGGGAGATAGAAAAAAGATCCAACTAGGAAATCTAATCAGTGGATCTACAGAGGAAACTGCCTCAGCCCTACACAGAGAGATGGTTACCCTAGTTCTACAACACCATCGTTTCCTCCTAACAAAATTTAATCACCAAAGCCATCCCAGGTCACTTGTCCATACTTGTTGGCTGACATTTATATGACTGGTCAGTTACTGATATACAGGAATCCTGAAAGCAAATCATAGCAGTTGACTACCCATAGCTATTAAGAAAACCACTATCTAGTTCAACACTGACAGTATGTGAGGTATGGATAGGTCAGGTGCTGACATATAATGGAATTCAAGAGTAATAAAATCAAGGGGGAGCTGGGGGATTATCCCAAATAGCTCATGTTGGTGCCACTGCTATAAATTCTTACACTCACTGTCCATAACAACTGAATCGCCTTCAGCACTTAATATAGTGTAAGCTTTCCATTGGTCTAACAATCCCAAAAAAATGACACATAGGCAGGACGTTGGAGGTGGGATTAGATAATAAAAATCCAGGGGATAGGAAGAAATGGAGGAGAATAAGTCTGGGATTCCTTTATTCTCATAAATCATCATCATCATCTCCTTCTTCTCCTTCTCCTTCTCCTTCTCCTTCTCCTTCTCCTTCTCCTTCTCCTTCTCCTTCTCCTTCTCCTTCTCCTTCTCCTTCCTCCTCCTCCTCCTCCTCCTCTTCTTCTTCTTCCTCTGCCTCCTCCTCTTCTTCTTCTTCCTCTGCCTCCTCCTCTTCTTCTTCTTTGTCTTCTTCTTCTTTATTTTTTTACTTTTTTGGTCTTTTGAGACAGGGTTTCTCTATGTAGTCCTGGCTATCCTGGAACTAGCTTTGTAGACCTGACTGGCCTTGAACTCAGAGATCCACTGGGCCCTACCCCCTGAGTGCTGGGACTGAAGGCATGTACCACCACCACTCAGCTATAAATATTTCTTGAGCATCTTCTTAGATATCTTAAAACCTCTGGTTGTGGACAGACAATAATAGTGTTAATAAATTATAATAACCCAAAATGCAGAGTCACGGTACCAGGTACTGTCTAAATGTTTTACCCATAGCAACTTATTTTCATAACATAATTTTTTGTGATTATGTTCCTTTTACAGATGAAAAAGCTGACATAAAGAGGAGTTAGGAAACTCTCTTAAAATTTCACAGTAGCTACTAACACTGAACTCCTATGTAGGCCAGTCTCAATCCAGAGTTTAAACTGAACCAAGGCAATTCTCCCACTCTCATTAAAATGTTCAGTGTTTACATTAAGTCAGGTGTCTTAGTTTTCAGCCTTTTGAGAAAAACAGACTTATATACCAAAACTACAGACCAGTAGTCAAGTGTGTTCTTAGAGACAAGTAAGATCCAAGCTTGGGTGGCATGTGCCAATCAGTACAACTGAGTCTCACAAAGCAGGTAATTCAAGGTGATTTATTCTGGAATGGTGAATACACATTTGGCAGGCAAGGAAGAGGAAAGAAGACATATGGACATCTAAAGCTTCCTTAAGTAACACCACGTTACCATTTTCCCCTGGATGGCTGGGAATCTAGGGAGGTAGAACGAGATGGAAGATGATGGAGTGTACGAGCTGAAAGAAGGAGCCTGTGAAGGCTTCTGAGTCAGGCTTGAGCAGAGAAGAGGAGCAGAAAGCCGATGCCTCGTGTGATCCCTGTCTTAGAGAAGAAGTGTGTTTCAGGACTGCAGATCATGAGAGAAGATGAGAGGATCTTGCTTGGAGCTCTGTAAAAATGTCTTTCTGGCAACAAGGTGGACTTCAGGCTGTAAAAGTGGTGGACGAGCTGAGAAGGTGCACTTAGGAAATTTCAACAATAACCCTGATGAACAAGGATGAGGACCCACACCCAAAGATTAAAGAGAAATTCCAGAACCCTAAGATTAACATGTTGTGGAGACTCACCTTTGCAAAGGGGAACACCGTATGACTACACATTAATCATTCAGAAGATAATGCAGAGGGATCACCCCTACAAGGCCAATTCATCTCGGCTCTGCTGAATAAATCATACTTGATTGAGAGGAAAGTTGCTATTTTTATCCCTTATATTTATATCCACAAACTAATCTTTCCATGGAGGATTTGAGGTGTCTGGAAAATCACCAAATGAAATGCAGCGTCCGATGACAAGGGGCTTACTGAAGGAACTCTTGCAGCCATAAATCAGCCTCTCCTGTCAGAGGAGGAGACAAATTCAAGTTGATAGCAGGAGGCATCCTCTGTCGCAGCTCCAGACTCCAAGTTGCTCTCCCTCCCTTTATCCAGAAAAACAATGGTTCAGAATGTGCCCAGCTTGCTGGGCCGCCAGCTTGAGCCTTTCTGTGGGAATAAAGAGACACTGAAGAAGGTAGTGAGTTACAAACAGAGCCTACACAACCTTTCCCGGGGACACCTAAAATTACTCAAGACTTGCAAGGTGATGGCATCTTTTTTTTTTTTTTTTTTTTTTTTTTTTTTTTTAACTTTTTATACAACTGCTGGGTCAGTGGTGCAGGTCCCAAGGATTTCTGGCTGTCTGGAAGGAGAGTAGGAAAGGAGTCCATACTGTTGAAAGTTTCCTCTCTGCTTTGGAACATTTGTTGTGTCTCTCATGACAGTGTGCTTGTGTATGGAATACTCTGTGTTACAAGCCAGTGCTGTCGATGACTGCGTGTTAGACACTATGCTTCATCTACATTTATTTCTGAAGCCTTGCTGTGGAGACATAACACTGACTTAGTGTTCAGAACATTAGATGTTATTATGAATTAATTTTTAAAAGTAGACTAATAAAAATATGAGCAAAATAAAAAAAAAAATGTTCCTTTTAGAAACAAAAGAATTTGAAAATATCTCCTGTAATGAGTAAAGATGGGTCATGTTAAGCCATGCTTATTTTTAAAATTTAGATGTTTTAAGTTGCCAAAAGGGGGTAACATTTGTTTTTTGTTTTTGTTTTTGTTTTTGTTTTGTTTTGTTTTGTTGGTTTTTCGAGACAGGGTTTCTCTGTTCTGGAACTCACTCTGTAGACCAGGCTGGCCTTGAACTCAGAAATCCGCCTGCCTCTGCCTCCCAAGTGCTGGGATTAAAGGCGTGTGCCACCACTGCCGGGCTAACATATGTTAATATATAAATTAATTTTCATGTTGCTAATCCTCTACATATCTGTGTACACTTAACTTTTAAAAAATGAAAATACAGAGGCTGGAGAGATGGCTCAGCAGTTACGAGCACTGACAGCTTTTCCAGAGGTCCTGAGTTCAATTCCCAGCAACCACATGGTGGCTCACAACCATCTGTAATGGGATCCAATGCCTTCTTCTGGTGTGTCTGAAGACAGCTGCAGTGTACTCACATATATAAATTAGATAAATCTCTTTTTTAAAAAAATGAAAATAGTTTGAAACGCAGGATATTTGTGTCTCTATAGAGTTACAGATTTATTTTAGAAGATAAAAACCTATAATACCCCCCCCAAATAATAATTCAAATATGAAAGCAGGGATGAGCTCATTAAGTGTTGAGCTGTGTATGGCCCCAATGCTCTCTTGCTTCTAGTGCTCCAGGACACTGGTTTCTCCAGTGGTTTATCCAGATACTCACATGGTAAATCAGTATAAACAATTATTGGGACAGTTGAAATGACGCCCTCAAAATTCTCATTGTCATTTAAAAAAAATGTTTGTTTGTGTTTGCCTTCATTAAGACAGTCTCATTTTGTAGCTCAGGCTGGCCAGGAACTTAAGACAAACCTCCTGCTTTAGCTTCCCAAGTCCTGAGATTCTAAGTGTGCACTCCCCTGTCTGACTAATCTTCCATTTGAAATATTTTGTTTTCAGGAAGTACAAAATAATTTTGACTTTTGTGTATATTCGAAGATCTTTCATTATCTTCTCTTTACCATTTTTTTCTACTGAGAATTTAGTAGTCATTACATACATACACAGCTGTTCACATACATACATGTCGATTCACATGCATAGGCGAACACATAAATGATGTGTCTTTTCTCTCACTCCTTTTAAGATTGTCTTCTTTTTGTGAAATTTAGCAACTAGGCTATAACAGGACTCTGTACTGGTGTCTTTGCATTTGTTTATTGACTTCCTCTAGCTAAGGGGAGGATTGGCAAGTGTTTCCTAATAATTACACAGATATTGAATTGTGTTCTGTTTTTGCATTGTTACTGAGGTGGGCACTTTCTTGGGCCTTTCTTCTGTATGTGCTTCACTGGATGGCTTCAAGCTCTTAATCTTTTATATGAAGTCTGTCAGTGAGTATTTCATTTTAGACACTATCGTTTCAGCTCTAGAACTTCAGTTTAGTTCCCCTTATGTCTTTTATTCCTTGGCTCATGTTGCTTGGTTCACTCCTTCCATCCATTTGATGTAGTGGGTTCAATATCCTTACCTGCCACATCCATCATGGCTGTGACTTCTGGGTTTATTTCCACTGACTTCTTATTTTACGTTATTTTTCCAGCTATGTGTGGCATCTCTTCTGCTTCACTGGTAACTTACATTGGAGGCTAGACATTGGGAGATTTGTGGCTTTGAGTATCTGGATTTTGTTGTCTTTCTTTAAAAAGCATGAAATTTTGTCAGAAAATTCATCTGTGAATCATTCAAGACTTGTAACAGCAAGAAGCTTCTTCAGCCTCAGCACAATGCCGTGGGTCTTTGGCAAAGTCCTACAGTCTGGATGCTCAGACTCCATAGCCCTTATTGGTTCTAGAAATTGTTTGGCCTGTACATCTTTGTTTAGTTCTTCAGATTCTTTCTGCTTGCTTGCTTCAGAGAATCCTATGCTAGACATGCCCAAGGTCTCGGTGAGACACTGCATATTTCTGGATCTTTCTGGCTCACTCCTCTCTGCTCTGCTATTCCACACTGCAGTTCACACCACTCAGGCCTCCCGAACTTCCATATGCTTCCGAAACCTATGAAGGTGCCATGCTGTTTTTAGATTCCCTGTCTGTGTTACCATGTCCAGAAAGTATCTCCATACTGTAAACTGACTTTATGGGAGTGTTCACCTCTAGTGTTAGCTTCTCTCACAGAACAGTCTTGTGCAAGGGATAGAAATAAAGCTGTCATATACATTATTCAGTCATCCATGTCAATGAAGTGAGCAGTATATTACCAAATATAGACACTTTTAATATAGTAACAAAAGGCCATAAGCAAATCCATACATTTGTTTATACGTTATTTTGACAAACAGCTATGAAATATATAATATGTTTCTGGCATCATGCCTCGAGGCAAAACAAAGTGGTAGCTGGGAAATGTCCGAGATCTGGACCTCATCGACTCTCCTGCACTCACTCAGTTTGAGAAAATTCTTTAACCTTTTTTCATCTCAGTTCCCTTATGGTTAGACCAGAATAATAAAATGCCTCCCATATAAGATTATTGTTAGGATTAAGTATATTGTCTGTAAAACAACCAACCAATCCATGGCTTATGGCCTGAGCCTGATTGATTGCAATTATTATTTTTATCAAAGGCGCCCCTGGAAAGAATTGAAGTGACAATAAATCACTGGGTCTGGGTGAACCGCCTCCATTGGTGGCTAGTAATAACTGTGTGCCTCGAAGTAAAGGGATAAACTGGGTGACATCCAAGAGAAAGAATGAACAATGAAAACTGAGAGTTTAAAGAAATAAACTTTTCTCTCCTGGTTAAGTAAGGGAGCGTCTCGTAATGTGTAACCTGAGATTTCAGAATAAGTAATGCAGGCATGCTCCAGCACCAAAAGGCAGACCAGTTGCTACTGATGGAGTAGTCAGATTCCTTAGGGACAGAAGATGGAGCTCCAAAAATGATGCTGGGGATCGGTCTCTGATGGAAGCACAGGGGATAGGTGGTAAGAGATGTCCGTCTCATCTAGGTACGTCAGGCAGAGACTTCCAGCTAATGTTGAGACTTCATCATATGTAGAACAAAGATTCTTCCAATCTGAGCCAGCTGCAAAAAATGGAAGAAATCTCATGTCAATTAAATGTAGCAGCAAATGACTTTGGTGGTTTGAGTGTATGCTTAACTTCCCAGAAATACTCGAGAGGGTTGAACAGACTGAGGGTGAATGCTCACTCATAAATAATCCATAACGCTAATCACTGGGGCTTGAGATGGCGCAGATGCTGCCTCTGTTGTTAAGCTTTGCATCAAGCCATCCCCAAGGCCATCAAAGTGCAGAGTTGGTGCTTTCCAACACCACTTTCCAAAATAACCCTGAACGGTAGTGTATTTAAGTCAATTAGCATTACGTCAATATTCTTATTTTTCGATTTATTCCTGACATAAAATCCAAGTACCTTGAGCTCATTCAGTGCTAACTTCCTTCTCTTTGAACCACATCAGCAAATAAAATACTATGCATAACATGATTTTAAAAAATACATACCTAATCTAGCAATTTAGTAGACATTTAATAAATATTTACACATATACTTTTAACTGAAAGCAGGTATAGCAAAAAGATAAACCTTTCTGACACAAATAACAAGAAAAAATATTCTGACAAGATGACTGTATGACTGTACTGGTTACGTTTTTGTCAACTAGAATCACCTGGGAAGACTAAATCTCACAACTGGGGAATTGTCTCCATCAGACTGAGCCGTGGACAAGGCTGTGGGGTACTCTCTCAGTTGTTAATTGAGGCAGGCATGTCTAGCTCACTGTCTGTGTTGCCATCCATAATCAGGTGGTCCAGGACTATATAAGAAAGGTAGCTGAGCAAGCTAGTGGAGCAAACCAATGAGCAGTATTCCTTCATAATTTCTGCTTCAGGCTCCTGCCTTGAGTTCCTGCCCTGACTCCTGTCAGTGATGTAATGTAACCTGTAAGCCAAATAAATCGTTTTGTCCTCAAGTTAATTTAGGGCAGTGTTTATCACAGCAACAGGGAAGCAAAATCAGCTTTTTCACTTGAAGCTAATGGTTGACCACTCAGAATGGCTGTGCTTAGTAGGATTGTCCCTACCCTTTGATGTAAATGTTCCACTTCCCTTTAGTTTTTGAGACAGTCTTGTTCTGTAATCTAGACTGATCTATAGCTCATAACAGTCCTCCTGCCTCAGCCTCCTTCTGAGTGCTGGGATCATAGACATAAACCATCATGTCTGGCTTGTACAAAGCTTTTGAATAAACTATCCTCCTCTCCAGCCTCCTGTAATGGGAAATATTTTTAAAAGAACGGTAAGTTCCCCCGCTATGCCCAGCACTGGTGGGTCACGTGGCCCCAGTAGGGTGTTCACATCTCGGCAGACTCTCTGGCTCAGAGCTCCCAAAATCTCTCCACCAAGCTTGTTAAGTTCCCACTGGCAGGGCGCTACCACGCCAGCCCCATGCTTCAAAACCCCCTACATGGTGCACATCTGGCAAACCCACACTTTGCCGCAGTACCTTTCTCTCTGGAACCCAGTGGAACTGCTGCAGGAAGGAAAACACCACACAAACTTAGTTCAGAAATAATGGTAACTCAATCTCTGGACAGAACAACTAGAATCCTAATTTGTATCTATATTAAACCTAAATCCTCTCTCTCTCTCTCTCTCTCTCCTCTTCTTCTCTTCCCCTATCCAACCCGGAAGTCCCTCCTACTTGCCTGGTGATGGGCTCCTTTATTCATTAGGGGATGGTTAACAAGAAGTCCTTGAGTATTGTCCTTGGCCCCTCCCAGGAGAGCGTAATTAACATCAGAATACAAAATACCAGGGCCAGCCACAACAGTCTCCTGCTCAGTTTAGCCATAGAGAATACAAACAGTCATGGTTACTTTGAGAAAAATTCTCACAGGCACCAGAAGTGGGAAATAAACCAGGGTTATTTGTGGTATGAGAATTTAATGTAATTTGGGAAATTTTATATAATATTCTCATTTTGGTTGGTTTCTACTTTATTACATTACAATTCTTTAAAACGAATGATTATGCAAACAAACACTCAGGCTCAGAAAAGTTCTTCTTAAATATCATCGTCTAAGGAAAACTATTTGTATGAATGTTTTCCAGAAAATCAGTTTTCTTAATGGCATCCCTAAGAGTATTTCTTAAAATGTGTGTTCAGAGTGACCAAATCTCACCATGCACTGATTTCTGTGTACCTAATTTAAGGACAATTATATATGACATTCTAGAAATTATAGGGATAATTCAATTGGTGTAAAAACTACAAAACTTAGGGGCAAAAAGTTCTAAACTTGAGCGTGTTGTCCTCAGAGCATGCTCGTCATAGTGTTAATCACAGCAAGGCAGCCCTGTGAGAGTAAGGTTGTAGCTACTCTGTAAGAAGACTTCTGATTCCCATAGCCTGCTAACATGTTCAGAGCTTAAGAGATAAGTTTGTGCTTTGAGTTGCATGACATTAGGAATTGAGTTGGCCAGGACAAAGAGGGGATGAAGAGAAAAAAAAAAAAAAAACACAGACATAAGTATGGAAAAGATGGGATCAGGTGGCCCATGCCCTCCAATGGAGATACAAAAACAGCCCAGAAATTCCATGCATGTATTACATACCACTGAACAAGGAGGCAAGTCTATTTAAACATCAGAATAAGGAGGAGACAGATTAGCTAATTTCAGCAGCATGTCTCTGGAAGAAAGTAGTCTCAGGTGGCAGTCATCCAGGAGGAGGAAGCTATGGTTGCTAGTTTGAGCATACACTGGTTTTAGCTATTGATAAATCATTCCTAACATCTATACTTGAACTAAAAGAAGACTTTACCATGCCTCCGAGAATGACCTAGGGAAGGCTTGCCATTCCCATTGGTCTAAGGCACTGGAGTATTTGACATGGATGTGACCATGTCAACAATACACACAGACTCAAAACTGTATCTGCTCCCCACAAGTTTATATGAATGGATCTTGAAGTGACTTGGGGACACAAAGAGACAGCCTTCAATGTACCTGCCTATATTACCTTACGAACCCAGGGACAGCATCTTTCTCCTTTCATTGATCCCATAATATATGCTGCATTATACCTTATGCATGCCATTCTCTCTGTAATCAACTCCATTCATACACAAAGCTGTGGCTGCTCCGTATTACCTGAGTCCTAATTGTGTGAGCAATACTTACAGCCCTTTCAATGAGCACTTACCTCTTTGCTGAAATAAAAATTTTTAAAATCGACACTTTCCAAACTACACAGAAATAGTGTTTCAAGTTAAATTTCCACTTAGTAGATGCACATTCAATATATCATGGTTTGAGCTTTGACAACCGCATGTATCTGTGTTGGCCACATTCTCACCAACATAGACTGTGTTTGCCCATTGTCTACAAAGTTCTCTCCTTCCATTATCAGGCCCAAAGTAAGGAATAACTATTCTAAAGCTTGTTTTCAGCCAGAAATTAGTTTTGCCTACTTTAGAACCTCATATAAGCTGAATCATATAGAGAGATTAGTTTTACCCAGCTTTCGTAGTGCTAGGCACAGTGTTTGTGAGACTCATCCATGAAATTCATTCATTTCTAAGCAGCATTGAAATCTTTGACTAGACTACAATGGGTTTCTCCACTCACTTAGTGCTAGTCAGAAGCATTGTTTGTAGACACTCTTGTGCAAGAACTTCTGTGGGCAATTGTGTTCATTTCCCTTAGAAACATATTTAAGAATGAATGTGTCCAGTCACAAGCTAAGTGCATTTGAATTTTATAAATGGCCAAACTTTTTTACAATGCTTTGTTTACAGGATGCTAGATTTCTCCTTCCAGAACTAAAATATGGACTCCCTTATCTACTGAAATGTTGGCAATAAACAGTGTTTAACTAAATTCCTCTGAGATGTGTCTCAGGTGCAGAGAGTCATTTGACATGAGATAATCCCCAGGAGTGGATGAAAAATGTCTGGCAAGTGAGGCCATAAATGCAAAACTCAGGAGGCAGAGTTCTAATCTTTGAATGAGAATGTCTTCTTCTCATCAGCTGCCAACATACATTCACAGGTGACTTAAAAACTCTCTTCTCTACCAAGCCTGAGAGCTCCACACACTATCAGATGACTGTCACAGGTTTTCATTTTTTACCACCAGCAAGAACTTTTCAATCTGTAGAGTATTACACAAAGTACCAAGCAATTTCCTATTGTCCTTTTTCCTCCATAGGAAGTTCAGCAGATCAAAAGCGACAGTAAAGGTAAAAATGAGATTAGTTTGTAGCATGAGGTAACAGTGCCAAAAACAAAGCTGGAGTTCACATTCAAGTCTGAATTATTCATCTGAAGTACCATCTTAGGCACAAACAGCTTCCTAGGATGCTTCAGTTCCTTTAGGACAATATGGCTTGTTGAAAAGAGCAAGTGAATAAAAAATGCAGGGTTCATGATGGCGTGAAAGTTCCTTTTGCCAGAGCAGTCCTGGGAGCACATGGGCCCTGCATTAGCAAAACAATGCTGGAGGCTGAGAATTCTCAAACGTATGAACATTACTTCTCTCATCATGTGCGACTCATTTCCTAACTTGGCACTGAATCATTCATCAGTAGGCCCAGGGTTGACTCCTGGTCCTTTAATAATAATAGAGTAAGTCATCTTAGGGGGCTCACATTACTTCATTGAAGTTCACTTCACTTTTCCCGTCTGCAAAACTGGTTTGCAGAACTTCTGATTTCAGAAAGAGACAGGAGAGAGAGAGAGAGAGAGAGAGAGAGAGAGAGAGAGAGGAGAAGAGGAAGAGGAGGGAGGGAGAAACACACATACAGAGAGATAGAGAGAGAGAGAGAGAGAGAGAGAGAGGAAGAGGAGGGAGGGAGAAACACACATACAGAGAGATAGAGAGAGAGAGAGAGAGAGAGAGAGAGAGAGAGAGAGAGAGAGAGAGAGAGAGAACCATGCGATTTTTCTCTATCCAGGTATGATTTTATGAAAAGCAGAACAAAAGCCATTCTTTCACAATAAATGCACTCCCGTTCATTTGATGAATGAAATCTATCATGACTAAAGTGGCCTGGCCTTGGGGAGCTACGGCCCTGGGTGATCTCCAAGGTTTTTAATTTATGAAGTTATGAGCTTCTTTGAAGGCAACACAAGCTGTTTTGTGAGAAGGACCTCTTGGTGGTAGCAGTTTACAAGGTTTCTGGTTTTCTGGGGAGAATTTCATTATGTTCATGGCTTGGCATTGGGAGCAGAGCATCACAGGAGAGGCCTGACCTAAGGAACGCTGCAGATTAAAGATGGTGTTTGATTGCTAGCAGGTTCTGTTAGAGAGCAGTCCACCACACCCAGCAGCGCTGGCATTGTGAAATCCCCCACAAACAACACCTGAAGCCCCGCACTGCAAGTTCTTCAAGACCAAGTCAGTCTGCAGCAGGCAGCACAGAAAAGCCCCTTGCAAGTGCAAAATAGAAACTTCCAGTCTCCATTGGACATCAAAACCATTCAACTTTATGCTTTACATGGATTTGTTTTTAGTCAACTGTTTTTTAAAAGTTATAACCTATTGCGGGACTATCACACCATGTTCATAATATGTGGGCAATATTCTTTAAAAGTTTTAAATTTTATTTTATTTTTAATTAAAATATGATTGTACCATTTCCTCCGCCCTCTTCTCCCTCCAACTCCTCTCATCTTCCTCCTGCTACTCCTCAAATTTATGGCCTCTTTTCTTTTAATTATTATTGTTTGATGTATCTACCTATATGTGAATAAATGTATAAATTAAACCCACTGAGTCCATTTAGTATTACTCATGTGGTTTTAAAGCCGGCAACTTGGTACTGGATGACAAATTGGGGGCTAATTCCTAGGAAAGAGTAATTAATTCTCCCTCTCTCAACAGTCATTAATTGCTTATAGCTCTGGATCTAGAGGTAAAGCCCTGCAAGATTTCCCCCATCCACGTTGGGATGCCAATAGTGCTGGAATCGTCCAGGTCTTAGGCAGCCATAGTGTTGAGATTTCATGGGTCTAGCTTTTCTGTTATATCTAGAAGACACAATCTGCAGCAGACAGTCTGGGCCTCTGGCTCTTGCATTCTTCCCACCCCTTCTTTTAAAATATCCTCTGATAATTCCTAACTGCATTCTAAATGCTTATTCTCATACCCACAGGTAAGTGTAACTCTCACTTCTCACCAATGAAGCCTCTTTATATAGCACAGGCCATTACAGAAAGACACATCTGGTCAAAATGCAGAGAAGAAGAGACCACGGAGTATCTGCCCCCAGTTGATACACCTACAATAAAAAATTATCTTACATCATATTCTCATAGTAGTTCACTAAAATATATTCATCCTTTCCATTTCAAAATAGACTCACTGAAGCATAGGCCAGGAGACAATTTGGAGAAAACAATATAACTTGGGCCTGGTTAAATCTGTCTATCTACCTGGGTCATTGGAAACTAAAGTCTTCACAGGAAGACATCAAACTTGTACCTACATTCAATCCCAGCACTTAGTATATGAATGGCAGTACATAATTTTAAGATAAAGAATAACAATCAATTGACAAACAACCAAAACATTGGACTTACTCTTCTGTTTAGGTGACTGTGTTAGCATTCCTTCTAGGCTCCACCCCACAGTTACCTGGCAACAGCCAAGTGTGCCTTACTCACTATAAAAAAAAGTGGGGGCTGCTTGCCCTCTCTTCACTCTTACTCTCTTACCCTTTCTGTCTCTTCTCTCCCCATTCCCCTCCCTCCTTTCTCTCCACATGTTCCTGGCCAGTCTCTCTCTCTCTCTCTCTCTCTCTCTCTCTCTCTCTCTCTCTCTTCCCTTCACTGTCTTTATTCTCTCCTCAACTCCCTTCCCCATGCCCCAAAACTCTATTCCATACTATATCCGTGTATGGCTGGTACCTCAGGAGGAAGGGATGCCTCAGTATGGGCCCATAGAGGCACCCTTTTCCACTTCACCATACTGCCTCTCTACCAACAAACATATCCTGGCTCTGTCTTTCTTTCTTTTTTAGAAAACACAACAGTAAGTAGTCATCATTAGCTTCCTGAATGACTACAGAATTGCAAACAATTCTATAGATATTGCTGAACATTATAGCTTCACATTTTTACTTATACAATGTTGGGAGCCGACTGGAAGCAGAAAGCAGCTATCAGCTTTGCAGCCATCTCGAGAGCCATATACCCTGACAAGAGACTTGTTTTTCAACAGCCTACAACAGCTGAAGCACACTCTGATATCCCACATATCTTGTTTTGCTGTTAGTGCCCTCAGCTGCAAGGCGCACATGGTATCCATGCCTGCGAGGCATGCAGTGCACGTGCTATCCACATGCTATCCATGCCATACATGCCTGTAAGGTGCACGTGGTATCCACGCCTACAAGGCATGTGACAAAAGCATATAAATACCCCAGATTTCCCTTCAATTAATGAGACTTGATCAGAACCTCTGTCTTGTCTCCATCCTTCGCATCTCTTCCCCTTTATCCCCACTCTCTCTCTTGCTAGACCCTGACCTGCAGACCAGAGCAGCTTGGGCCGGGACAGTACAACACATATTCATTAAACAATTACCCCAGGAAGTACAAAGTATTTGCTAATATGGAGGGTTTTTAACAATATGTGCAAACCTTATCTACATACAATTTGAAAACAAAGCACAAGGAAAAGCAAATATGGCCTCATGATGTTCCTACAGCATCCCACTTCTCCCTCCTTCATTCACAACTTGCTTCCTACATCAGTAAGCTGGGAAATGCAAACACTAGCCTATAGGGACAAGATTGAGAGTTCCTGTTACTCATGCCAGATATCCATGGTAGTCAGATAAACATGGAAATAATAGAAAGGTTCAAGAGCTTTCCCATCATTACCCTGTTCCTGGTAAACCAAATATGTCTTCTACCACAAGTGTTTTCAGATATTGGCTTCCAGCAAAATTAAGGAATTTTATCTTTGGTTAGTAATAGGCTTAACCTGAAATCTAAAATTAATAGTCCTCAGTGTTGGAACCCACTCACCAAGGGAGTCTTATAAACATATAATTCAATATCCTGACTTCACTCAAGATCCACTAAAACTGAATATCTTGGTTTCATTTTCAAATTGCTTTTCCAAAAGGAGTAGGTTAGAAGCAGACAAGTAGTGTTGCTGTGTAGGGAGCAAATGAAAAAAAAAGAAGGAGGTGAGAGAGAGTAAAGAAAGGGTTTGTTTTGAAGATGAAATATTTCACTCCATGTTTACATGTTGATGAGAAAGGTCTGGAAAGGAGGAGGCATATCAGTGATACAAGAGGGGACACAAGTACTAAGGGTGAGTCTCTGTGCAGGGTTAAGGGTTAAGATCTGGTGTTAGGAGGGGCTGCATGGACAAAATCCAGGTGTCGTCTATATTTAAGAAAGAAAGGTAGAGCATGGTGGGTTGGGAGATGCAGTGGTAAGAGATTGTTATGTAGCTCTGTCCCAGTGAAATGAGAAGCAAGGTCCTGAAGAAAACTGTGGGAGACAAACATCTGGTGGCTGGATTTAAAAATAGGAAGGGAGAGAAAAGAGTTATAATGTTGGGAACAATATATAAACTGTCTATAGACGACTTCTGTAAATCAAGAAAAGCACTATCAATAACTTTGTGGCCATAAATTTTAAAATGTAAATGAATTCTGGCATATGAAAATTATTACATAAAATTGACCTGAAAAAATTAAACCTCATTTAATGTGATCAAATACAAAGCACTAAAACTTATTGCGATGAAAACGAATATAGTTAAAAATTAGCTGTACCTAGTTTGCTGAAGACTTCTATTCATGTTTCAAAATCTAGATAAATATTTCATAGGATCCTTCAGAGAATATGGAAATTGTAAGTAACCCCAACTCACTTTTGAAGATACAAACCTTGCTCCAAAATCTGAAGAGGAACTCACAAGAAAAGTAAACTTTAGTGATTCTCCATTATGACACAGACTTAAAAATCATAAATACAGAAAATGTTAGCAAATAAAATTCAAGACGTTAAAATAGTACAATAACTAAGTTTTGGTTGAGATACATATATGTATATAATATGCTTATATATGTTTGAATATATGCATAGTGCATAGGTTGACTTCAGTTCCCAACTTTTAAAGATAAGACATTAATAAGACTGTGGTGAAAATAAAAAATAAAACAAATATTATTTTCCATCTGGAAATATTATAATCAATAGGTACTAGACAAAAATAAATTCCTGGTCTTATTCTCCTTAACCTTTCATCAAAGGAATCAGACAACGATGCAATAAGACAGGAAAAGTAATGACAATTCATACAGGACACACTTTTGTACATAGAAAATATAAAAGAATATATGAAAGAATATAAAAGATGTACTCTTAGAGCTATTGAGAAGGTCCAGCAAGTACCCTGAATACAGAATCACAATATGAATAATATTATTTCTGATTTTTAAACAAAACAATTAGCAAATATACTTTATAAATCCTACTACAACAGTAATAAGCAACATAATTACCTAGAAATAAACTAGCAAGATATAGTTGATACTTTTTGAAAAAAAGTTACTAAGATTTATTGGAGTTTTCTTGACTGAGGTGAATTAGAAAATTTCACAGCTGTTGTTAAGGAAAGTCAAAATACAAATTGTAACTTTCAATTTAATTTATATTCATTCATAAACCCCATTATTACTAACAAAATTTACACAATACATTCTAAAGAACAGAACAAGCTAATTATAAAATTCACATAAAAGAATAAAGGATCTAGAACAACTAAAACAAAGAACAAAAGAAGAAATTAGTAAAGTAGAATTTACTGCACTATCAAAATTGAATACTATCTTCATGAATCATGTAGGGTAAAGTTTTCTTAATTATGGTACTATAATAATAAGATTAAAACATTCTGGGCTGAAATGAAGATCAGTGGTAGAGATCTCCTGACACCTGGGTTAAATACACAGCACCATAAAAAAGAATAACTGATTCTATACAGTACAATTAATAATCATTATTAATTATATTAAGGACATTTCACTAAGTAAAAAATGTCTAATAAAATACAGCAGTACATAAGACTTCAAGCTACAGACTAGAAAAATATATTCATAATCAGTACAAGTAAGCAAGTATTATTACCCAGAAATTATAAATGTCTTTTATGACTCTATCAGTGAAAGATAATTCAACAGAAAAACAGGAACTGATATGTAGTTTGGGTTCACAGATATGACTGACATGTTTATGAGGAGACAAATATTATTTTCTGGATTTCAGACTAATAAAAACAAATTTTAAATCACAAACATTTAAGTTTTAAAACCAAGATACTAATTTGCATTTAAGTTGAACCAACATTAATAACTTTAGAAACAGCTAATTTGGGAGAGGATATACTGAAAAGAAATAGAAAATAAGTAGGATCATTAATTGGTCTCAACATCTTGGAGACCGATTAGACAATACAAGGTCAGGTTGAAAATTCTTTATTCTTACTACCCATGTTTAGGTATCCATCATATGAAAATACACTCACCGACAGCAAGAAACTACATGCCATATGTCTAAAAAGACTTATCAAGAACCTTTTGAGATTGTCAAAAATCAGAAACTCAAATCTTTCTTGGCAATGGTGAAAGAAAGGTTAAACTCACACGCATTCATTCATAAAGCACAGAACTGAGAGCATCCATGACTGGTTGAATTGTATCTCCTCAGAATTCATATGTTGGCATCTTAACCCCAGATGATTTAGAATTGGTGCCCACCTTGGAGAGAGCATCTTCTCCCACCCATCTCCCCCCTCCCCAACCTGGGTGCTGCAGATCAAATCCAAAGCCTTGTGCATGAGCATTTCACTACTAGATGCCTGAGGAGGACATTTCCAAGCAGGTGATTGAGTCACAACAAGACCAACAGAACAGGCCCAAGCTGATTGAATGGGTTTTCTTATAGAAAGAGGGAACATACAAAGAGATACCAAGACCGTGTACACAGAGAACAAGGAAGGAAGGCGACCAACCATAAGCAGTTAATTCTTTTTGTCTTAAATATACACTGTGAATGATTCTTTTATCATATTATATTGGTTTGTTTTCCAGCTAGAACATTGAGTAGGCAATTTTCTTTAACATATGTTGGTTGTTTGTCTTTCTAAAAAGTCTAGGCCTTTTAAGAGTCATGTTGACAAATCAATTATACAGAGAAAGATGAGTCAGTGATTAGAAAGAGGTGCTGTGTGTTTAGTTTGTTGTTTGTTCGTTTGTTTGTTTGGTTGGTTGGTTTCACTCTATAACCCAGCTGGCCGGGGATGCTGTATGTAGTCCACACTAACCTAGAATATTCATATATGTCCATCCCTGGGCATCTTTTAAAGAAGGACATCATAGTTGTTCTTCTTCAAAAGCAGAAGTGAGATAGGAAAGTTGATGGGCACAGCTGACACTAACATGTTCTCCACAGACACCTCTGCCTTTTGTAAAGAGAATGTTGGCATCATCTTCCCCATTCATATTATACAAGTATATAGAAAAGACAGTCTCTCCATATGGATGGACAAAGAACATTGATCCTGAAGCAGATCGCTCTGGAATGCAGTTAAGACTCAGACCAGCACCAATCCTTGACACTATTAATGATACTATGTTAAGGTTGCAGACAGGAGCCAAACATGGCTGTCCTCTTAGAAATTCCACACAGCAGCCAACTCAAACAGATGCAGAGACCCACGGTCAAACAGTGGATGGAGTTTGGGCACTCTTATGGAAGAGTTGGGGGAAGGATTGAGGGTCCCAAAGGGGATAGGATCTCCATAGAAAGACTAACAAAGTCAAGTAATCTGGACTCTTGGGGGCTCTCAGAGACTGAATCACCAACCAAAGAGCACACATGGGCTGGAACTACTCCCCACCTCCACCCTCTACACATATGCTACAGATGTGCAACTCGGTCTTCATGTGGGTCCCAAACAACTGGAGCAGAGGCTATCTCTAAAGCTGTTGTTGCCTATCTGTGGGATCCATTCCCCTAACTTGGCTGCCTTCTTTGGCCTCAGTGGGAGAAGTGCCTAGCCCTGCAGGGACTTGGTGTGGCAGGGTGGAGGGATGGGGGCTCTCAGAGGAAAACATAGAGGGTGGAGAGAGGGACTGTGGAAGGGGTGACCTGAATAGGGGGCAGCTATTGGGATGCAAAGTGAATTTAAAATTAAAAAAAATCTTGACCAGACTCAGTGCCTAATTAGGAGAAAACAGTACAGGATTTATCAGCTAGAAAATTCTATAGAAAACAAACAACAGAAAACACAAGTGAAATCAGAAGGCTTAAGAAACCAGAAGTGGTCATTATAAACAATGAAGCTATGAACTGTCCTGTCTCTGGTCCAGGAGTCTTAAGACTTCTGTCAGCCTCCAGAAAACTGGCAGAGTCATGTATCTATTAGCTTGCAAGTGGGACAAAACTTTAGCTCTGTCACTTTTCTTAACAAGTATTGTCTAATGAAGGAATGTCAAGTGCAGATTGTGCGGTGTGCTGGTAACTCACCAGGTACTGTGCTGAGTCACTATTTAGTATGTCCTCTCATTTAATCCTAATAGTGGCTCTATGAAATACCAAGACATTCTGTTAGCTAGCTGTAGGAGACTCTGATGGCTTTGGGACTGCCAGTCCAGGGAAGAGTCTTTGTTGTTTGTTTTAATTTTGAAGGAAGATCTTACTCTGGAGCCTCCAGAACTCACTACATATCCCAGGTTGACCCCAGCTTCTTGCCTTAGCCTTCTGGGTGGTGAATCTACTCTTAATGACTTGGTATTCCTGCAGCAACTTGTCATTACAAACTGCTATTATAGCCCCTACATGGTAACACTGAAGTTGGGAATCTCACAGGGCCCTACATAGACAATGAATTGATAGCAATAAAGAATAGTGAGCATGAAAATAGTCTTCCCCAGGGATGAGCTACCAAACTGGTTATTCAATATCAAATGGTCAACTCTGAGACTTTAAATGCATATATACTCATATATGTGTGTGTGTGTGTGTGTGTGTGTGTGTGTGTGTGTGTGTATGCGTGTGTGTAACAATGAATTAACTCAGTAGGTTTTATTTATATATTTAGGTGTGCACATGAGCATGTGTGTGTATGTGAGTGTGTGTGTGTGTGTGTGTGTGTGTAAAACAGAAGAGAGAGAGAGAGAGAGAGAGAGAGAGAGAGAGAGAGAGAGATCATAAATTTGAGAGGGAGAAATTGGAGGGATTGGAGGAAGGAAAGGAAAGGAGGAAAATGGTGTAGTTATATCTTACTTTATTTTTGTAATAAAAAAGGAAACAGTAGTGCTTGCCCCACATAACAAAATTCACACTTGAAAAGATAGGTTATCAACTTGAGTTGGAAAGTAAATGGAGATGCAGATTATGAACTTAAACAGTTGCTTTCAGTGGCTGCGGAGGTAGCTCAGTGGTCGAGTGCCTGTCCAGCATGAGAGGCTCTGGGTTAGATACCCAGCCCAGCATGGCAAATAAATACATAAATAAAAGTGTGGGAGTGGAGTCAAACATTTCAAATTAACATCTTAACCCTTGCTGAAATATTTTACTATTCTCATTTATTTAGTGATTCATTAAAAAAAAACTTAGGCTTTTACACACCTTAAAAAAGCACTATGTTTTAAATAATATTGACTAAAAGGTGCTAAAATTAGTGGACAAAAGACTAAAGATAGATAGATAGATAAAACCTGTATAATTTTGACATTGTCTTTCTCAAGACATGTTCAAATGCCAGGTCCAAAATAATGATGATGGTGATGGTGATGGTGATGGTGATGATGATGATAATGGTGATGATAACAACAACCTAAAAGAAATCCAGCAGCCAACTGAACCCAGTGATAAATATGCAAGACAGCGCAACAGCTACATATAACATCATAGACACAGAGACTTTTTAAAAACTTGCCAAGAAATGTAGAACCTCCTTCTAATCATAAGAAAATACAGACACAAATAGTCAAAGAAAAAGCAAGGCATTAAACCCAATTACATGAACACTCCCATGGTGACAGTTTCTAAGTGCTTATCAAGATGACCAAAGTATCGGAGTCTGCTTCCCTGTCTTTTCCCAAGGTCATTTTCATGTCTGAAGCCTACTTCCTTGTTCTAGCCCAAAATAGAGATTCCTGTCTGAAATTACTTCTTTGTTCTAGCCTAATATTTAGGTTCATGCCTGAGATTACATCTTTGTTCTAGCCTAAGATTTAGATTCCTACCTGAAATTACTTCTTTGTTCTAGCCTAATGTCAGATTCCTGCCTGAAGCCTACTTCCTTGTCCTTGGCCAATATCATATTCCTGCCAAGCAGCCCATTTCCTTGTCCTTGACTCATGTCAGATTCTTGCCAAGCAGCCCCAAAGGCTCTCCACTTCTCCCCCTTTTTTACTTCATTAACAATACTGAGCCTGTCTTAGGTCATTCTGACAAGAATGCCTTCCTTACCCGTCATGGAACATGCATTATCAAAAGCAATGCACTTATGTCTTAGGTTGTCAAGGCTCTGTGCAGAATCTTACCCATCCTTGGCTTGCAAGCCTGTAAATTTAATAACTCTGTCTGGGGGGGGGGGGTCCATTTTCAGGTTTAAGCCATGTACTTGGCTGCCAACATGTTGATGTTGTTGAGGAAAAGCTTTAACACAATGAATGGGCAGGAATAAAAGTATTCCCAGGACAAAAAGGGCTAGCATGATCAAGCTATCTATGCCATTTTTGAAGCTTGGCCAAAATAGAAATACTGACCTCAGGCCATGGTAATTTTCTTTGACTATTTGTGTTTATTATATTGCTTGTTTCTTGACTATTTGCATCTATTGTGTTGCTAGACCTTCAACCTAGAACTGACCTTAATACATACATGTAATCAAAATGGTATAAAACCATAAAGGAGGAGGGGGGATAGGAAGGAGGTTCTAGGGAGGGGAAATGGGGAAAGGGGATGATATCTGTATTGTAAATAAATAAAATATCCAATAAAAAAGGAAAATGTGAGGTAAAAACAAAAAGAGAAAAATTCTATTTTGTGGAAAATAAAAATCCATTACAGAGGGAAAAAAAAGAAATCACAAACTATTAATGGGTTGATATTAATCTGTGTCTTTAAATCCACTAGTACTTTTTTTTTATTTAAAGAAAACTGGATGGCCAAAGTTTGGAGCATATTTGTTTCAGGTAGCAATGTCTCCTTGGTTAACTGTTCTTTTTTTCAGAATGACATGTCTCTTTTTATATCTTGTGATTGATTTTATTTTCAAGCCTATTTTGCCACGTAGTAGGTTAGTGACACCTATTTGCTTCCAAATCCCACTTGATTGTTGTCCTTTTGCCCATGTTTTAGTCCAAGGTGGTGCTTATTGTAAAACTAAGATGTGTTTCTTTTAGATAATATAAAGTATCTATGCCTATAATTTGAAGGTTTTATTTTTGCACAGACTCCTACATACATTTCCTGTATGTTCTTTTTTTCATGATCCTGTATCTTTTGGCTGGACAATAAAGCTATTGATATTAAGGTTTGTTGGGAAAAAAAAAGAAAATACAGACACTTCCAAACCAGGAGACATCCTCCAAGGCAGTCAGTCATGAAAACTGTCAAGGGAAGAGAGGCTGGGGGAATGGCTCAAGAACTCACCAGGCATGAGGACCTGGGTCAATCTCCAGCACCCACATAAAAGCTGGATACAGCAGCCCACACTCCTATCTTCCCATTGTGGAGGCAGAGAAAGAAGGATCCCATGGACTTGCTGGCCAGTCACATCTAGTTTCAGTTTCAATGAGACACCCTCTGTCTCAAAAGCTAATTTGGGGTGCAACTGAGGAAGACAACCAGACACCAGCCTCTGGCCTCCACATGTACTGCACATCCATGCACCATACATATGTGCATGCAAACACATAAACACACACAAGGAAACCAGCTAATGCAAGAGAATAAAGTTGAGGACATGAGAGTCAAAGGAAGATCTAAAACATTCAGTCTGGAGAGGGTCAGAGGTGAAGGGGCAGCTAGATGAATGCAAGATCTTGGGTGAAGATTCAAACAACACAAAATATAGTTTAAAATGCACAGATCAGAAAAGGGACTAGTTGGAGAAATAGCAGCATTACTAAGTCAGTTAAGATGTTAACAGTGGGAGTAGAATGAGGAGAATTGAAGGAATTCTTTATGTTTTTATTTTAATTCTTTTATGCATAAAATAAGTTAAAACGATGCACTTAAAACTTAGTAGCCATACTGATTAGACAGTGTTTATGAGAGACAGTACAATAGCTAAGAGCCTGTGCTCTGAATTCAAACCCTAGTTTTGTAACTGATTCATTGCATAATTTGGGGCAAGCTGCCATCATCACACTGTGCCTCTGTTTCCTCATTTTGAAAAGGAGTGCTGCCATAATGCCTACTTTGTAAGACAGTTACAAAGATTGAATAAGGACTCCTTGAGAAAGGTAAGACCAGAGCTTGACATGGGATGCACACTCCATCACTTCCCTCTTCTATTGTTTATGCACAATGGTCCTTCCACATCAGGCAGCCCTGGGGT
The DNA here is from genome assembly GCF_011762505.2 of Arvicanthis niloticus. Lineage (NCBI taxonomy): Eukaryota > Metazoa > Chordata > Mammalia > Rodentia > Muridae > Arvicanthis > Arvicanthis niloticus. The sequence continues at coordinate 44,827,721 of NC_047662.1, forward strand.
TTCACTTGTCAAAGGATGGCCTGATGGAAGATGTCAATCACCTCTTGAGACTGAAAAATAAAAAAATATAGGGGAAAAGGCAGAGCCTCATTCTGTGTGCTCAGAGCTCACCAGCTCAGGGGTTGAGGAGAGCAGAATTACAGCAGTGGGTGGAGTCACTTAGGGGGAATGGTGATGGGCTGCATCAGAAAGAGGTTTTCTGTCCATGATGCACACCCATGTTTCCAAGGAGACCATGTCAACTGGCCCAATGTTTTCAAATCAATCAATCTTTCTTTCTTTCTTTCTTTCTTTCTTTCTTTCTTTCTTTCTTTCTTTCTTTCTATAGAAAAGCAAGTATCTTGATTCTTTGTAAGAAAATTCATGCTGGGTAGTGGTGGTACATGCCTTTATTCCCAGCACTTGGGAGGCAAAGACAGGAGATCTCTGAGTTAAAGGCTAGCCTGGTCTACAGAGTAAGTTCCAGGACAGCCAGAGTTACACAGAGAAACTCTATCTTGAAAACAAACAAACAGAAAAGAGAAAGACAGAAAGACAGAAAGACAGAATGACAGAAAGATGACAGAAAGACAGAAAGAAACAAAGACAGAAACAAAGAAAGAAAATTTATGATTTTTAAGTGTCAATAATTCAAGTATGTAAACCAGCCTGAGCTAACAGCACAAAAGCCAGACTCAACATGTGACTGAACAAGATACAGCCCGTGGTTCCCACTTGAAGTGGTTACTTTCTTAGAAGGTACAATTTGTAAAGCATGCAGGGTCAAGATACCTGCCACAAATCCACTCTGATGTTAATTAGCACAATCATACACACACACACACACACACACAAACACACATACACACACACACATGCTTACACATGATCATAATACATGTATTCACATCACATATATCATGAAAAACTTAGAAATAAAATTAACTGCAAATCTTAGACTGGAAGTCTCAGAATCATTTATTAAGCCCAAGTCTATTAGGAATAAACACAGATTAAATTCCTGTAGTGGCTTCCCTCTTACTCAGGTGCCTCCAGGCCATTTTCTGCCAAGTGTTCTGGGGAAATGCTTAGAAGACTCAGACAGGTATCACTGTTGTTGAGCCCTTCTCAGTCTTGAGCTCATCACAATACTCTTTCTCCCCTTTCCACCTAGTGCTGGTACCTGGTAGACCCCTAATAAATAATTTATAGGATTCACCTACTCCTGCAAAGAAATTTGAGGCTTACAATATAGTCTGTACTTCAGCTGAAGAGGGAAAAATGTTGGGAAGTAAAGCCAGATACCACATGGGGCTGAAACCAGCTCCCAGACTCTGCCAGTTGGTTGCATATGTGCCTGCATGCGTGTGCGTGCGTGAAAGGAAGGTAGGAGAAATATACTTTAATATGTCATCTTTATGTCTATGAACACTTAATACCTCTGGAGACTAAAGTAAAAGTACACACTGTGCACTTAAGTACTGAGGGATTTCAGGCTGTATTTTGCCAAACACTCCTCAATCAGCAGGTGATGGACACAAGAGCCAAAGAGAGTCAGTTCTTCCTTGCTTCTGGGTCCTCTATTTCTTTCTTCTCTGTCTTCTCCCCAATGTACTGTTTCTTAAAACATAGATACATTAAGAAAAGGTTGAAGAGGTCAGAACTTTTCATGTATAGTAAATTCCAGCAACAATAAAATGAACTTCGGACATTTGAAAAAGTCAGAGGAGATAAATATTGGTCAAAGAAAGGCATTAAAGTCTAATGCATACTGATGTGTACTTCAATGCATGGGGAAATTAATATTGCTGAGAGGTCTTAGAAACTATTAAGCTATTGATGTCAGCTAACAGCAAGTCTCCCGTGATGCTCTATTCCAGTGTTTCCTGACCTCCATCTTTTTAAAACTCTCAGTGAGTTCCTGCAGGAAAGATGACACCACCAGATTCTAACAGAATGGAAGGCATGTGCCCTAAGTCAGTTATATCTGTCAAACAGTTTACAAGCAGAGATGCTGGGAATCCAGTCCAGATCTCTGATTCCAAAGCCTTGGGGTTGT